>NC_053433.1:23359258-23528163 GCF_007990345.1 Gossypium hirsutum | reverse complement strand
AATTAAAAAAAAAAATTATAAAAAAATTTGAAAATTTTAAAAAAAAAAAAAAAAAATATATATTAGAATAAAGAAAATATTTTTGAAGTTTTAGTATTTATCTTATAGTAGAACCACATGTATTAAATAAATAAAATTAAAGGAATTTTGAAAAACCACCTCTTTAGGTGGAATTTGAAAAGGGAAATGAGCTACTAAAATCTCCTTTTGAAAATACTATGAACTCTCCAATTTTTTCCCCAAATAAGTAAATCCACTTTAAATTTGAAACCTAATACAAATAAAATCTCTCCTCCAAGCCTTCATCAAACAACTCTAAGGAATATGAGCAATTCTCAACTCATACCCCTTTCTCTTTATATAAAAATAACTTATCCAAATAAGGAAAGATCACTTTCCTCACATAGCTTCCCCTCAATTTTTTCCAATCCAAACATGTTAGCATAAAGAGAAAAGGGCTACTGATGGATAGACCTAGGTAGGGTGCATTATACGTGCCCTATGTTATTTGATAGGACGTAGTGATAGAAGTTTGGTGTGACAGCTACTGAGTGGGCTCTTTTAGTTGTTGACCCAAGGGTTTCTACAAGGGTTCTTTGATGTCTGGTTGCATTGTTCGTGAGCTTATCACTCGGTCTTGACGATTGAGGTGTAACAATTTTTAAAAACAAATTATGAAAAATTATGTATAGATAACCTTTAGACATTAATTTCTTGAAGCTATAATATGCTTACCAATACTAATTAAGTGTTACATTGATTAGTGCATGAGTTAGTTCATCAGCTTAGTCATTAAATAAAAAAATAAATCTTATATTTGACATCATTTAGTTTTTTTAATAGTTTTTATTATTTTACTATTATGTCTCTTTTTTCTCTTATTTTTTTTCATTTTAAATATACAACATTTATAAAATCAGATTTTGAAGGAGACTAGATTGGGGTCCGGGTTTAACACATTTGTTCTTTGTTGATGATGCATATTTTGGAAAGCTACAGTCATAGAGCAGTTGCTATCAAATCGGTTATTCAACAATATGAATACACTCGATTCAACATATAAATTTAATAAATCGGAGGTTTTCTTTAGCTCAAATGTTTCGAGAATTGCTGTGATATGATTGTTCAGTTGCTTGGGTTCTGAGGACATGGAATATTAAGAGATATTTGAGTTTGCCTACCATGGTTGTGAGAAGTAAGAGGGAAACTTTTCAAGGTTTACGAGATAGATTAGAGGCGGGTGGACAGTTGGAGTACTCGACTACTTCTCAGGGAGGCAAAGAAGTGTTTATTAATTGATTTTACAATCCTTGCCAACGTATACTATGTCGTGATTTCTGCTACCAAAAACTTTTTGTGTGAAGTTAGAATCAATTATTAGTAACTATTGGTGGTGAAATTCCCATAATTGAAGAGGAATTCACTACTATAAGTGGTCTCGATATGCATTCGAAGGAGGAAAGGGGTTTGGATTTCGTGATTTAGCGAAATTTAATATTGTGTTGCTCAGCAAACAAGCTTAGCGTCTGATCATATTTTCTTGTTGGGAGGGTGATAAAAGCTAAAACTTTTCCTCATTCAGATTTTGTGCACGCGGGTTTAGGCAACACTCCATCTCACTTGGAGAAGTATATGGTGTTTGGAAGGGATGCTATATTAGATTTAGAGCTAGTTTGGCAATGCTTTTGAAAAGTGCTGTGAAAAAGTGCTTTTGAGAAGTACTTTTGAAAAGTTTAGTTTAAAATTTGAGTGTTTAGCATTGCTGTTAAAAAGTGCTTTTGAGAAATAAAATGTCCATTTTAGACATGTTATTATAAAGTAACAAATATGTATTTAAATAATATTTAAATTAGTTAATATTAATATATTTTAGTAAGAATATAAAAAATTATTATAACTTCTTTTTAATATTTTAATATATAAAATATAAATTTTAAATATTTTTAAGCAATAAATATTAATATTTATAAAATTTAATTAGAATATATAAACTATATTTTAAATATTTAAATATAACTATTAAATATTTGTAATTAGTATTTTAAAATTATTTTTTATTTTTAATTAATGATTTTAACACATTTGTAATTAAGTACCAAGAAAAAAAAAGAAAAAGTACTATGGTATTGGAGGGTGAAAAAGTAATTAAGCATTAAAGTGCTTTTGGGAGAGAAAAGCTAAAATTTTAGCTTCTCCTTTTCAGAGGTGCTTTCAAAGCACTTCTGAAAGCTAAAATTTCAGCCAAAAGCAGCTTGTTCTGCACAGCTTTCTTCAGAAGTGCTTTTGGAGCCAGAAGTGTTTTTGAAAAGCAATGCAGAACTGGCCCTTAAAGTGGAGAGTTGGCGATGGTAACTCTATTTCAATATGGATGAAGGCCCTGTAACATTCAATCAGAGAAGGTTAGTACAATTAATTTTGTTTCTGATTTATTAATCCCGGGCAGTAAAGGAATCTTAATTTAATTCATACCCTTTCTCAGTTGATGAGACATGACGTATACTCTAGTACTCTACTCTTTGATCTCACATGTTAGTTTTTCCTACTTTTTAGTTTGGTGGCCGGACAACTCTGGCGAGTATTCAGTGAAGAGTGGGTATAAACTACCTCTTCTGGGTCTTAATTCTATCTTTACGAATGACTAGCATGCAATTGGCTCAGGTTCCAAGACCTTTCATACTTTATGGAATATTACAGGATCTCCGAAACAAGGTTATTTTATGGAGATTCTATCATGGTTTTTGCCTACTCTAGAAACTTTCTAGGAGAATTACATCTGATGTGATGTGTCTTAGGTGCGAGAACGGAAGAAAATCGACCAACATGTGGTATTGGAATGTCTTTTAGCGGTAGAGGTATGGGATGCTTTAGGAGTGTGTTGGCTTGCAAACCAATTTTCTACTCCTCCTCAAACTATTTAGAGGATTTGTTTCAACAAATCAATGAATCTATTTGCTAATAGTAGCGGTATGGTGAGTGATTTATGGTGGTCCCGTAATAAACTTCTTCATGAGAATGTTCAGCAAGTTAGTAAGGATTTGGATACTTAGGTACGAGGATATATCAGAGAACTTAATGCAATATCATCCGTTTATAGGATTCATCAATCAATAGAGATTGTTAAGTGGCTCTTGTAGGAACATTGACAACAATAATGTATCAAAAACACAAAGCAAATTTGTATTTGCAAAACAAAGTGAAAAACCAAAGAAAAAATGAATGAGAGAGCGATAAGTTTGAACAACAAAGATGATGAAAAAATCCCATGTCATTTCATTGATAATTCAAAATATATGTAAGTTACAAAAGCAAATTGGATAGTTACCTAACAATGTAACTGCTTCCACCAATACACCACTAACACAAAGTTAAATTTCAAACTAAAGCTAGCTGATACATCAACTATTACATCAAGTACAAATAAAAAACTAATCCTACTAACTTTGATTACAAGTTACAAGCTAACTAAGCAAGTTACATTTGAACAAAATGAAACAAATGAACTAAACAAGCTGCTGCACTTGGTTCTGCTTCATTGCTGGTCTGCTTGCTGAGCTGCTGGTTACATGTTGCATTGCAGGACAATGTTCAACACTCCTCCTTGGACTGTATGCAACATATACCAATCTTACTTCTTAAGTCCTCGAACCTTGTTGCACCAAGTGGCTTAGTCAAAATATCAGCCAATTGGTCTTGTAAACTGCAATGAATAAGGCTGACTTCTCCTGATTGCTCAGCTTCTCGAACAAAATGAAACTTATTCTTAAATGTTTGGTCTTGCCATGAAAGAACGGATTTTTAGCTATAGCAACTGCTGATTAGTTATTAACTTTGATTTCAGTTGCTTCCATCTGCTCTTCATTCAAATCAAATAAAACTTCCTAAGCCAATAGCTTGGTCCACTATTGCAGCAGCTGCAATGTACTCTGCTTTTGCTGTGGATTGAGCAACTATTTGTTGCTTCTTTGAACTCCAGCAAAATACTCCTGAACCAAGGGTGACAAAGTAACTGGAGGTGCTTTCATGTCATCTGAAGATCTAGCCCAATCACTGTCTGAGTACAATTAACCTAAGCTCATTTTCCTTCTTAAATATGACTCCAAGCTTCAAGGTTCTCTTAACATACCTAAGTACCTCTTAGTTGCCTTGAATGAGATGTGTCACAACAATGCATGAATCTTGACAATAAACTAACAGCATGCATGAGGTTAGGTCTAGTTGCTGTTAACTAAAGTAGACAACCAATTAGGCTTCTGTACTCTTCTTATCAACCCTCTCTTGATTCCCAAACCTGGTCAGCTTTCCCCCTTGAGCCAATGATGTACTCACTGGTTTGCAGTTTGTCATGCAAATTTATTCAAGATCTTCATAGCAAATGCATGCTGACTGATGAAGATACCTCGATCAACTGGTTCACTTCCATACCAAGGAAGTATGTCATGATTCCCAAGCCTATCATATCAAACACTTCCTGCATTTGTGCCTTGAAGTCATTGATCAATCAGTTTTGCTTCCAGTCATTAGTAGATCATCCACATAAATTGAAACAATCAATAAGGTTTCATCTTTAGCTTTTTTCACATAAAGTGTTGGCTCACTCAGGCTTTTTTCAAATCCAAGCCTAGACAGATACTCATCATTCTGTCATACCAGGCTCTAGGTGCCTGTTTTAGTCCATAAAGAGCCTTCTTTAGCCTATAGACTTTACCTTCTTTACCTGGAACTTTGAATCACCGGGCTATTCGATGTAGATCTCTTCCTTAAGGAAACCGTTCAAAATGCTGACTTAACATCAAGTTGATGAATCTTCCACAGTTTTTGAGTAGCCAAGGCAAACAAAAGATTGATTGTGTTAAGCCTAGCTACTGCAACAAATGTCTCCATGAAGTTAGTGCCATATTGCTGACTGTAACCTTTCACCACAAGCCTTGCCTTGTGTTTGTTCAAAGAGCCATCAGCATTAAACTTAGCTCTAAAAACCCACTTGACACCTATGATTTCTTCTGATCTGGCCTATCAACCAAATCCCATGTTTCATTCTTATGAATCATGTCAAGTTCAGCCTCCATTGCCTTCTTCCAACATCTGTCTCTTGTAGCTTCTTCATAGCTCGAAAGCTCAACTATTACTGCATTGCATCTATGATAGATGTCAACAATGGTTCTGGTTTCTCTCACAGGAGGATCATCAAAGTCTGTATTTTCTGGTTCATTTTCAGCTGGCTCTAGACTGATATCAAGCTGATCTTTATCAAACTGGCTTATGTCTGAGCCATCCCAACTCCAAACTTTATCTTCATCAATTTGATGTCCTTGCTCACCAAAATATTCCTTGTTGAAGGATCATATACTCTGTAACCCTTCTTGGTACTGCTGTAGCCAAAAATATGCCAAGAGCAGACATTCTCTCAAGCTTGGTTCTTCTTTCTGCTGGAATGGGAACATAACACATACATCAAAACACTTTCAGATGAGAAATAGATGGTTTGACTCCATACCAGCCTTCAAAAGGTATTCTATCCTTCACAGCTCGAGTTGGAAGCTTGTTCAGTAGGTATTGACAGCCTCAGCCCAAAATTTACATGGAAGTTTGCTTTGAAATAGCAAACATCTAGCCATATCCATGACTGTCCTATTTTTTCTTTCGCAAAATCCATTTTTTTGTGGAGTAGAATAGTGGTTAACTGATGGTGGATCTCTGCCTGCTCACAAAGTTTTTGAAACCTCTCAGACAAGTACTCAGCACCATTATCAGTTCTCAAGGCCTTGATCTTGCAACCTGACTGATTGTCTACTAGTGCCTTGAATCTGCTAAAGGCATCAACACCTCAGACTTTGTTTTAAGAAGTAAACCAACAAAACCTGGTCAATCATTAATGAACAGCATAAAGTATTTGTTGTCATTCAAGGAAGGGACCTCATTGGTCCACAAACATCAGAGTGCACCAGTTCAAGTCTTTCTCGAGCTCTCCATGCCTGGTTAACTAGAAATGGCAATCTAGCTTGTTTAGCAAGCTGACAAACTTCACAAACAGTGTCCCTTGCCTCAACTTTGGACATATCCTCAATTAAATTCAACTTGTGTAACAGATCAAGTGATCTGAAATTTACATGGCCTAATCTTCTATGCCATAGGCCAGCATTATCAGCTAGGCTTACATAAGCCTTTTTTCAAGCTGATGAACATCAAGTATGAAGCACTTGTCTACCATACCTACTATAATCACTTCTTGGCCATGAGAGTCTTCAATAACACATGAACCATTCTTGAAAACTAGTGAATACCCTTTTTCCACTAACTGACTAACACTTAACAAATTTTGATCAATGTCAGGTACAAAGAGCACATCTGAAATAACTTTGTTACCTGAACAAGTGTTGATTAGCACACTGCCTCTACTTTTGGCTTCAATCAGATCACCATTGCCAATTCTAATTTTTGAGCCATTGCTTCTGTCAGATCCTTAAATAGACTCTCATCAGCTGCCATATGATGTGAGCAGCTACTATCCCCAAGCCAATTGCATTTGACCTTGCTTTTGGTGGCAAAACATGAGGCTGTGAAGACATGCTCTTCTTGAGCTTGAAGATCCTCAACAACTTGGGCTTGAGTTTGCTGCTGTGCTGGTGTCTTTCCCTTGTTTTTGCATACTTTCTCTACATGGCCAAACTGCTTACAGCTCCTACATTGGATGTCTGGCCTATACCAGCAATATTTCTCCAAATGTATGGTCTTCTTGCAGTGGACACATGGTGGAAACTTCCTTTTGCCTGAATCTCTCCTTGGTTTGTCCTTTTATCAGCCAAGGCTTCTTTCCTTTCTGGCTCGAACTAGAGCTCTCTTTGGTCTTTACTTGGAATGCTCCTTCAAGATGTTCTTTCTGTCTGTTGGCCCTTCTCTGCTCCAATGCATAAAGGGAGTTCACCAACTCAGAAAAAGAAATAGTTGTCAAGTCCCTAGAGTCCTCGAGTGATGAGATTTTAGACTCAAATCTCTCTGGCAGAATGGTGATTACTTTTTCAACAACCCTGCTATCACTAAAATCTTCACCAAGCAACCTTATCTGTTGATAGTTTCCATTATCCTGTCTGAATATTGCTTGATACTCTTTGATTCTTTCATCTTTAGATTCTCAAATCTCTCCTCAAGTTAATCACCTGTTGTTGCCTTGTCTTATCCGATCCATGAACTCCTTCTTCAGCCTTTCTCATGCTTCCTCAGGTGTGCTGCAAGCCATGATTCGAGTAAAGATTACATCTGTCACTCCGTTCTGCTAGCAAGCTAAGGCTTTGTGTTTCTTTGTACTCTCCTCAGTATGCTGCCTCATTTGAGCAATTGTAGGATTAGCCCTCAATGGAGGTGGTTCAAAATCATTCTCAACTACACTCCACAAGTTTTGTGCTTGAAGGTATATTTTCATCTTGACTACCCAAATGTGGTAGTTCTCACCAGCAAATACTGGAGGTGGAGGTAGAGTGAAACTCATCTTGTTGAAACAACCTCAACAGCTTCAAACTCTTGCTTTTCGAGCTTTTGTTTTCTCAAATAAAACAACCAACAACAGAGGCCATCAAAGACTTAGGCTCTGATTACCATTTGTAGGAACATTGACAGCAACAATGTATCAGAAACACAAAGCAAATTTGTATTTGCAAAACAAAGTGAAAACCAAAGCAAAATGAATGAGAGAGTAATAAGTTTGAACAACAAAGATGATGAAAAAATCTCATGTCATTTCATTGATAATTCAAAATATATGTAAGTTATAAAACAAACTAGACAGTTACCTAACAATGTAACTGCTCCCACCAATACACCACTAATACAAGTTAAATTTCAAACTAAAACTAACTAATACATTAGCCATTACATCAAGTACAAATAAAAAACTAATCCTACTAACTTTGATTACAAGTTACAAGCTAATTAAGCAAGTTATATTTGAACAAAATGAAACAAAATGAACTAAACATGCTGCTGTAGTTGGTTCTACTTCGTTGTTGGTCTACTTGCTGAGCTGCTAGTCACATGTTGCATTGCAGGCCAATGCTCAATAGCTACCTCCTTCGGATCTGTTAACCTGGGTCAATTTTGACGCAGCATACAAAAGCCAAACTATGCAAATCAGCTTCAAGGGTTGTAATTCGTAATCAAGAGGGTCTTGTGATGGGTGCTTGTGTTATAAAGAATGATTGTACATGACTCTTTTGATACGGAAGCTCGGACAGCTGTGCATGCGCTCAAATTTGCGAATAATTTGGGTTTTACCTCGATTAAACTCGAAGGAGACTCAAAAATGGTTATCCAAAAGTTAGCTGATTTGAGGCCAGATAGATCAAATGTAAGGGCCATTATTGCAGACGGGAAGGCTTTAGCGCTGGATTTCAACGTTTGTCTATGAACAAGATCTCGAACTACCTTCAAGACAAGTATAGGAGATCTAAAGAAAAGACTTATTCGACCTTGTGATGAATGTGGAAAACCCCATTGGGGTGAGTGTTGGATATTCTGTGGAAGAAGATTGTCCAATGATTGTTGGGGAAACCATAGAACAGTCTGTAAAAAGTGTTTCTAACTTTAGAGGAGATAGAAAATCTAGTTCTAAAAGTGAGGCTAGAGGAAAACAAATAGTGATAAAAAAAGAAGTACAAATAAATCTGAGTCACAAGTGTTAGCTCGTGCATATGCTATTAGAATTCAAGGAGATTAAGAGGAAGAACTTGACATAGATACTAGTACGTTCATATGTTAGATCTCACAATATGTGCATCAATAAATTTTGAAAAAAGATAAAGATTTGTGATTAGAAATTTTGGATAGTTTAAGTATTCATGGATAAAAATTTCTTATAAATACGAATGAGAAAATATGTCAAATATATATATATAATGTTCTTTAGAGATCTAAGGTTATTTTGTAGAACTGAAGCAAAAACTAGCATACATATGGTACGTGATTGCAATTTTGTGAAGGCTTAATTTATGGTTTCAAGTATACTAAATTTTTTTGGTATTTAATTTTTTTTTTTGTCTCAATTAAGTATTTGGAGTATGAAAATGTTATAATTTTTAGTTCTTTTTTAAATAGACGTTAAAAAAAAGTTCAGCAAATGATTTTTAGTTCTTTTCAAATAAAAATGTCATAATTTTAATACTTTAGTACCTAATTGGGACAAAAAAATTATAGGTGCCAAAATAAGAAAAGTAGTAGATATTAGGGACCAAATCATGAATTAAGCCTTTTGTGAAAAGTATCTGACTGTGTGTCGTTTCACACTCGGTGCAAGCTCGTTTCTTCTCTTTAACCATTGAGGATTGGATTATTAGGAATTTAGGAAACATCGATAATGTGTGTACTGATGTAGGGAATTGGAGCATTTTCTATACAATTATATGCTGGTTTGTGTGTGTGGAAAGGCCGGAATAATTTTGTTTTTGTTTTCAATTATGGCTGCATGTCCTCTGATATTATTGTTGCGACGGGTAACGCCTGGACAGCTTCGGTTTTATCTGCTAAGCAACGACAAGCATCAGTTGTAAGTAGGAGACCAAGGAGAGGGAAGCTCCTTTGGAAGGGTGGGTTACTGTTAATGCTGATGGCGTAATGTCTTGGGGTGGGGACGAACAGGTGCAGGAGGGCTGGGTGGTTTGACTCGGAACTTGGGGCGGCCTGTCCTTGGCGCGAATGAAAGGGCCTCGTAATGTTCAGGTGGAAAGAGATAACAGTGATCTGATTTCGTTTTGAATAGAAAGTGATAACAATCTGATGTTGCATTTCTTTTATTCCAATTGAGACCTTTCTTTGATGTGAATCTTGCATATATGTTTAGGCTCTTTTTGGCAACATAATACATTGAGTGATTGGATTTGGGGCTATTATGAAATCATTTCTCTTGCTACGTTACAATTGATATCTACGCACATTAATTCACATCCACATTTGTGTATTAATTTACTATAGATGGAATAGTAAGACTTCGAAGGGCAGTAGTTTATGTTGTTTACTGGTATGTACATAAAACACCAACATAAAGCTGACATGAATTTTGAAAGAGATCAAGTTAGAGATGAAATAATGAGTCAAATTTTTGGTTTAGATGTTGAGGAGAAACAAATGGTTGTCACTTGCATCGTGTTTTAATACGTATAATAGAATTAGAGGAGAGACTTTTTAAACAACTAGATGGCTCAGATGAGATACTTGGAAACAATAAAGTTTTCCCCTACTTTTTTTTATCGAAAATACGGATTTTTTTTAAATTTATACTGGTGCCGTTAAGTTTTCATACCATTCTCGTAATTAATTTGTTCCAATTCATTTATGTAATTAATTAATTTTAAATAATATTTTTATAAAAAAGACGCTCATTTTCGATTAGACTAAGGACATATTTAATTTATCTACTAATATAAGATGTTTTTCTGTATTACGATTCAGCTATGTAATATTGTTTAGTACTAGTTAAACATTAGATAACTAATGAGCCAATATTTTCATTTATTTTGCTTTACATGCAAAAATGATTGAAGATAATATACGAGAGTATTAATTTAATTTATAGATATTTTTTATTAAAATAATTTGTTCGAAAAATATAATTATACAAAATGAATATATGCTTATGACACTAGATCCAACAACCTTCTCCGAACCAATCGCTGCCGACCCTAACCCCAAAGCCCAACCACCATGCTCCCATGTTCCTTCAGCCTCGAAGTCGCGCGATTAGCAACCCCGCGTCGTCTGCCCCGTTACACCAGCATTTCGTTGCCGCAGCGGTTTCTTGCGCAGCTAACCTCCAACCTGCATCATCAATTCCTCGCCCAACCCAACAATATGCTCCGTCCCGCCGACCAGCATGCCAAGCCATTCATATATTTATTTATTTATGTATGTTTTCTTATTCATCAGAATGTTTTTTTATATAATTTTATTTATTTGCTTTTCTTCTTTACTTTTTCTTGTTTTGTAGGCACCTTAATTAGTTACTTTCATTTTATTTTACAGCATATCACTCCACTTTCATTTTGCAACTAAATGCTTGGCAATATCCTTTTAGGTTAAACGCATGAGAACAACGAATATGGCGGCTTTCAGGGAAGTCCTCTTACCTCTTAATTCATTCATTTGATTTTATTGAGGAAAATGTATAAATTAAATCGAATCATAATTTGGTATATTCTAACTGTATGTGGTGACATTGGTCTATTGTGTGTTTAATCCTTGTGTATTAATTGCGTTTTTACATCCTTGCATGCTATTTTCATTTGGGAAAATTAAAAAAATCACTTTGACAATCCTTTGAAGCATATAGATACTAGAAAAATTTTGATCCAATGACTTGATTCTAATAAGAAATCATGTAGATTCACTTAATTATTTGGGATAATAGTTGCATGCGAAACTGAATGCTTCATTGGTTTGCACTAAATTGATTAAAATACCTTGTTTACATGAATTCTTCATCGTAAATAATCTTTTGTTGTATCCTGTGTTTGGAAAAAAAAAAACAAATAATTTTGAAGAAAAAAATGAAAAAAAAATGTCAATAAATTCTCCACTAGTTGTTTGGATTATTAGTAAAGGCTTAGAGTTGTGATTAATTGAGTAACCAGAGTCTTAAATGCTTAAGTTGTCATTTGTCTTTGTTTCGAAAAATTGAGTGATGTTTTAAGCTATTTACTTACTTCGTTAATCTTAACAATTATGAGCAGAGCTAGTAGTTATTTAGAGATGTGACGAATTGAATAACCAAGGTAGGGTGCTTAGGTTGTCATCCTTCTTGGCTGTAACACTCTAGATAAGCCTTTCATTTCTACAAGAAATGGGATAATTTTGTTTAATTTGATGTCTTGGCAATTTAGCATGAATTAATATTGTGGAGCCTAATTATGATCTGATTTGAAAAATTATGTGCTTAATTGAATTGTAAATCGACGAGTTAGTTGAGGGAGACAATTGTAGGATATAAATTTTACTAATGACTATTTGTTAGTTTGAATTGAGGATTGTGGTGATCGAATTGACTTGCATGAATGTGGTATGCCCAGATTGATAAATGCATGAAATGCTTAAGTGGAGGGAATTTAATAATGCGCTTAATCAACATATTTTTATTATTTATTTTAATTAATTTTGGACATGAGTTTTGCTTAATTTGGCACTTAATTGATCATTTTTTTATGTAGGTATAATTATTGTCCAATGTGTCTGGGTAAGTACTTAATTGATCATTTTCTATGTAGGTATAATTATTCGTAAATTATTATTACATTCTTGGGAAAATTCTAAACCTAAACATAAAGGGCATGCATATAATTACTAAACCTAAACATGAGTTGGGCCACCCACTCAAAAAGCTAGAGGATTCAAGTAAAAATATAAATTCGAAAAAAGAATTTGGACAAAAAAATAATGTCCATTTTCTAAATGGGTCGGGACTCAAGTAGAATATTTTGGCCTGAACCCGGCCTAGCCTGAATTACTTGCCTATTTTAGCTTATTTTTGGACAGAACCTGAATCTAGAAAATAGACCTAAAATGTTATATCAACCTGACCCGACCATGATCAGGTCTATTAACCACCCTCCTTATAATTTTTAGGTTTTGTTTTTATTAGAATTATATTTTATACATATGTATATATTATATATATACACATATATCTATTTATAGTTAGAAGGAAAGGTTAGGCGCATAACTAGAAGTATCCGTGGACCAGGTCGAGATGGGTTCAGGCTGGGCCCATCCAAAATTTTAGGCTCGTTTGTTAGGTTTGGACCCGCCCAAAAAATGGGCATAAATTTTTCCCAAGTCTGGTCCGCTCATATTATTTTTTTATATATATATTTTAAATATATATAATACATAAAAAATACTAAATACATATAAATGTTTCTCAACAAATTGAAAATAAATTTAATAAAAAATATGTATACTTAAATAACACTAAGATAGGTGCAACTTAATAAGCAAATGCCTCTAAAATAGTAACAAAATTAACAATAAAACAAGAGTTATACAATATCCAAATAATAACAATAAAATAGTAGCAATATAATAGTGAAATGGTAGCAAAATAGTAAAAAATAACAAGAAAATAGCAAGAAAACAATAAAAAAGTAAGAAAACAGTAAGAAAAATAGTTTTTTTTGCATATTCGGGCAATGCTCGAGCCAAAAGAACCTTACTTGAGGCCTGACCCATTTTTTAAACGGGCCTTATTTTTTTCCCAAGTCTAATTTTCGGACCTATACTTTTACCTAAACTCTTCCATTTTTCAGGCGGGCTTGGCTCATAAACAGTTTTATGCACAACCACCTAAAAACAATTGCCCTGCTTCTTTTCTTTGTTTTTAATAAAATTTCCATTTAGATAATTCCTTTTCTTATTCTTTGTTTTATGAATTAATTTTAATAGATTAATTTTTTATAAAGTATTTGATTCGTGAAATTTAAATTCATACCCAAAATTCTTCACTTCAGCATTCGTTATTTCTTCAGTTTAAGAGATAAGCCTAATAATCTCACAAAATCGTGATAGCATCAAGTTAAAAAGGATCCAATGATTTGATATTATGTGCCGTAGAATTGATAGGATTCATAATTGTCGTAATCGATCTATCGAAGAACAAATTAACGTGATTAATTGAATAAGTAATTAGATCTGTCAAGGGAAGTAACTATCGGATTTAAACTAATCACAATTGAGGCAATTTATTCAAGTCGAGTCCTTCTAGTTCGTAAAGCTATCGAAAAGTTAAATTGTGGATGTAACGCCCCAATTTTCGGGAATTCTGTGAATGTTGGCATAGGTTTAATTATGTTAGTGGGCCTCTAAAAAGCCCAAACTTAAGATAGAACCTGACAATTTTAGTTAATTTTTGTTTCATAAGAAAAAGGGGGTGAAATTATGAAATAGGACCTATGTGAAAATGTTTGAAAATGCTATAGGCTAAATTGAAGTGGCCAAATAAATAGGAGTGCAAAATAGGAGGATTTGCATGACAAACCTCCCATTTTACATGAAGTGGCCAGCCATCATGTTGTTATAGACAAAATGTACACTTGATATCCATAATTTATGGTACAAATTGATAATAGGTTAGGTAAATGTTCAATGATAATAGGTTAGGTAAACGTTCCATGATAATGGGTTAGGTAAATGTTTCATGATAATGGGTTAGGTAAATGTTTCATGATAAAAATTTCATGTCTTTTGTATTAAAGAATTAAATGGATGAAATATGAAGTTTTATTAAAAGAAAAAGGGGTGAAAAGAACAAAGTTTTGTCCATCTTTGTTCATCATAGCTGAAAGTTAGAGAAGAGAAAGGAGAGGAGAAAGCTCTTGAGTATTCGGTCATTAGGAGGAGGAAAATTGAAGGTAAGTTCTTGGTACCTTGCTTCTATTTTGAGGTTCATGAGTTCTTCTTGATTCTACCTTAACTCTTGAAGTATATTTTGATTTTTAGTTGTGTTGTGAGCATTTAGTCATGAATTAAAATGAAGGAAATGGTTGTTGTGTCATGTTCTTTGATGAAAAATGGAAGATAGGTGAAGTTAAGCCAAACAAATGAGCATGCATGTGCCTTAGATGCTAAAGGAAAAAAATCGGCTAACATGTTCGCTTTAAAATGATGAAATGGAGATTATACTTAAGTAAAATCATAGATATGTAATGATTGATTGGTGATATACATGTTTAAATAACAAGCATGCAAGTTAGGTGTGAAAGAGTGAATTTGGTAATAAATCTGCTTGGGACAGCAGCAGTAACGTGACTTTGGAAAATCACCATAAATTGTAAGAGATGAGTTAGAAGCTGCATAAATTATGTAATTAAAACTTAATGAGTCTAGTTCCAAATGGAATAAACAAGAACATATTTTGAATTCTGTAAAATTAGAAATTTGATTCGTAATGAAGAGTGGTCAGATTAGTCAAACAGTGAAATATGGGAAACTTTAAGAAAAATCTGGTATTGATTGGCCGTACCAAAAATTCTGAAAATTTTATGGATAAAAGATATATGAGTCTATTTTCAGGAAAAATTAACGGCACTTGATTTGGAGTTTCGTAGCTCCATTTATAAATAATTTAGTGACTGTTGCTCAGGAAGACAGCTTGCAGTGAAATTATGATTATGTGGTAAACATTGACAAAAATTTGTTAATGAGTTGCTTATTGATTTCTCATAAGCCTACTATGATCTGTAGGTGTGGTTGGCCGAATATTGTAAGGGGTTAATACGTAGTTTGTATTTGAATAGTTAGATTAACGTGTTAGTAATCCAATTGTAGGTGGTTCGTGTGTGGATCTCGTCAGCATATCGTCGCAAACAGGTGTGTAACTGACACCCTCTCATAGACTAGATTGGCAAAAGCCGAAAAGCCGAAATGCCGAAAAGTCGGTTTTTTGGGAATTTGCGAGTGTGCGAATGCTTGTAAGATAGTTGGGTTTGTATATTTGGTAATCTAAAGTAATAAACTGCAGTACGCGCGATTTCGTACATTTTGATAATTTGGGCTTAATGGGCCAAAGATCGGGTTCATGGGCCAACGGGCCCAATTCAGTAAGTATGTGCGGTAAGTGTTCTGATAGTACGTAAATAGTTAGGATATGCATGAAAACCATAAAAGTAGCTAAATTACTATAATACCCCTATGTATGGAAAATTATTGTTATACCCCTAGGTGCAAAATTACCGTTATACCCCTAGGGTTAATTTTGACTGAAAAGCATGACGATCTGATTCTGTATGATGTATGCCATGATTATATATCTGTTGCATGGGGACATGGGTTATATTATGGAGGAAGCGTTCTGGTGGCTATGCCACAAATATCTGATCTGGTGGCTCTGCCACATATATCTGTTCTGGTGGCTCTGCCACGATTATCTGTTCTGGCAGCCATGCTGCAAATTCTGTGGTGTGTAGCGGTTGGGTGGGTCGAGTTGTCTCCCCACACGGTGTAAGGTTTGTACGGGGGTGTATACGGTTGGATATGGTTGGGTTTCTGCATAAACATGTAATATCTGTTCTGTTCTGCTATGGGCCTATGGGTTTTGTTCTGAATTCTGTTCTGGGCTAAGGCCAACTTATTCTATTTCTGTGGTTTGAGCTGATTTAGACTATGGTTGGGTTATTTTACACACTGAGTTTCCCCAAACTCACCCCTTTTATTTTCATCCACGCAGGTAATCCCCAACCATAGTGGGCTTGGAGCTGTGGGGGAATTCGGAGTGGCCACCCGTTCTGAAAGTTTGATTTTCTTCTGGTGAACTGGACATCCTTTTATTTACGTTTAAAGTTTTGGGTTTTCAAATGTAATAAGGCCGCTTAATTATTTTTGATGGTTTTAATATGTATTACTAAGATAGGTATTACTTATTTTAACTATCGAAATTGATAGCTTTAGGACGCGTTTTCAAAAACAACAATTGATTTCAAAATAACACGACAACAAGCAAAGCTTCCGCAATGAAAGTATTTTCCAAAATTAATCACTTTTCCTAAAAATGACTTAATCAAATCAGTTTCCTAGAAATATCCATGACGTTAAGGTGTGGCAATGGTGGTATGCATGTCTAGGATTAGATCCGAAGGGAGCTTGGTACTTAAGCAGTCCGATGGACTCACCACCTCTTTTCCGGTTTCCTACCTGGTGCACAGCTTCCATTCACTTTAACCTATAATGAAATTATCTTTTAAAACACTAAGTAAGTTTTTCTGGATCAACAATATAAAATGTTTTGAACGCTTCGATGTGGCATGTCGGATCCGGTCATAACGTCTGGGCCGGGTTTGGGGTGTTACATTTAGTGGTATCAAAGCCTAGGTTGCAACAACTCAGCTGTGGAATAGGTTTACAAAAACAAAGATTTTCAAAAACGAAAATTTTATAAAAAATGCGAAAAACTCGATTTTCAAAATTTAGATCTTTAGAAGGTGGCATTCCGAATCTCCGGCTCAAGCCTGTAAGTATTACTCTGAACTCTTTTGAATATTTTTCTGACTTATCTGTTTGTACTGAAATCCTGCTAGGATACTCTAGATAGGATGATACTAAAACCATAGGAAAATCTGATAAGAGACTGAAACTATAGCTAGACTTCGATTCTGCGGAAACAAACTCTGAACTATTGTCTGATTCATAAAACATCTATAATAAACACTAGAATATTAATTGATGCATAAATATTCGTAATCAAGATAATACGATATGAGTACAAGAGGCCGTGGATGAAGCCGAGGAAGTGCTCGAGCGAGATCTTCGTCTTCGGGACATATGCTGGCGGTGGATGCACCGATACCACCGGCAACAGAGGTAGAGTCTCATGACCGCGGTGCCGAGGATGATGCCCTATCACAGGCAATGCTTCGTGTTCTGGAAAGGGTTGCCAGAGCAAGTTCGGGCAACGAAATTCAGGGATCTATTTCTGAATGACTTCGGGACTAACGGAACGGAGAACTTTAAGGGCGTGTCTGGTATAGCCCCGAATGTGGCGGAATATTGGTTGGAGGCCACAGAACGGATTATGGACAACTTGGACTGCTTTGAGGAGATTGTGAGTGTGGTATCTGTACTAAGTCCCTTGGGTCACTCGATTAGGGTAGACAAACTGTATATGAATGTACCCTTAGAAACTCAAGGCAAAGTTTTTCCTGGAGATCTGATGGAGTTACCGTTCGAAGAGTTTGACCTCATTCTGGGAATGGATTGGTTTGTTAAGCATAAGGCGACTCCGGATTGTACTGCTAAACGAATGGTGTTAAAAACTACAAAGGATGAGGAGGTTATGGTGATAGGTGAGAGAAGGTATTATTTGTCCAATGTGGTGTCGCATTAAGAGCCGAAAAGTGGATTCGGAAAGGTTGTGAGGCCTAATTGGTATTTGTAAGTCAGTCGGAAGAGGAAGGACTGATAGTGGATAAGGTTAGGACCGTAAAAGAGTTCCAAGATGTTTTTCCGGAGGAGCTTCCAGGATTGCCTCCGAATCGAGAAGTTGAGTTTGGAATAGACTTGTTGCCTGGAATGGCGCCTGTGTCTATCGCACCGTATAGGATGGCACCGAAGGAATTAGTAGAGTTAAATGCTCAAATTCAAAAGTTGTGGGATAGGGGCTTCATTAGGCCAAGCGTGTCTCCATGGGGAGCACCAGTGCTATTCGTGAAGAAGAAGGATGGTACAATGCGGATGTGTATTGATTATCGCCAGTTGAACAAACTGACGATTAAAAATAAGTATCCACTGCCAAGGATTGATGATTTATTTGACCAACTTAGAGGAGCTTCGGTATTTTCCAAGATTGACCTTCGATCTGGATACCATCAGTTAAGGGTAAAGGAAGTGGATATCCATAAGACAGCATTCAGGACTCGGTATGGTCATTACGAGTTTCTGGTTATGCCATTTGGACTGACGAACGCTCTTGCAGCATTTATGGATCTGATGAATCGCGTGTTCCAACCATTTTTAGATCAGTTCGTAGTCGTCTTTATTGACGATATCCTGGTATATTCTGAAACTGAAGTGAAACATGATGAACATCTCCGTATAGTGCTACAAGTGTTAAGGGAGAAGGAACTCTTTGTGAAGTTCAGCAAGTCTGAACTTTGGTTGAAGGAGGTAACCTTCTTAGGACATGCGGTCTCTGCTGAGGGGATTAAGATGGACCCTCAAAAAATTGAAGCGATTTTGGAGTGGAAGCCGCCTAGGTCAGTGTCAGAAATACGGAGTTTCTAGGACTGGCATGATACTACAGAAGGTTTGTGGAAGGTTTTTTCTGTGATGGCAGCACCTCTGACAAAACACATAAGGAAAGGAGTACCGTTTGTATGGACTAAGAAACAGCAGGACGCTTTTGAGAAGTTGAAGAAAGTTCTGACTGAAGCACTTGTGTTAATTCAGCCGGAGTTTGGGAATAATTTTACTGTGTACAGTGACGCATCACACGTGGGTTTGGGCTGCGTGTTAATGCAAGAGGGTAAGGTGGTTACATATGCATCACGATAGCTTAAGCCTCATGAGGGAAACTATTTGACTCATGATTTAGAGTTGGCAGCAGTGATATTTGCACTTAAGATTTGGAGACATTACTTGTACGGAGAAAGGTGTATTATATACACTGACCATAAGAGTCTTAAGTATTTGTTGACTCAGAAAGAGCTGAACCTTAGGCAAAGGAGATGGATTGAGTTGCTTAAGGATTATGACTGTTCGATCGAGTATCACCCAAATAAGGCTAATGTGGTAGCCGATGCTCTAAGTCGTAGAGCTGTATCTGATCTGAGAGCAATGTTTGCTCGTCTGAGTCTGTATGATGATAGACATCTGTTGGCTGAGTTGCAAGTGAGGCCAACCTGGGTGGATCAGATTAAGGAAAAACAGTTGAACGATGAGTCTTTGGTCGCTCGTTTTCAACAAGTTAAGGAAGGGGAAACTTCTGAGTTTGGGAGCCAGAAGAGACGATGCAATAGCAATACCCTCATCTGTTTGGATTAGGTAAATTTCGAGGATGAAATTTCTTTAAGGAGGGTAGAGTTGTAACGCCCCAATTTTCGGGAATTCTGTGAATGTTGGCATAGGTTTAATTATGTTAGTGGGCCTCTAGAAAGCCCAAACTTAAGATAGAACCCGACAATTTTAGTTAATTTTTGTTCCATAAGAAAAAGGGGGTGAAATTATGAAATAGGACCTATGTGAAAATGTTTGAAACTGCTATAGGCTAAATTGAAGTGGCCAAATAAATAGGAGTGCAAAATAGGAGGATTTGCATGACAAACCTCCCATTTTACATGAAATGGCCAGCCATCATGTTGTTGTAGACAAAATGTACACTTGATATCCATAATTTATGGTACAAATTGATAATAGGTTAGGTAAATGTTCAATGATAATAGGTTAGGTAAATGTTCCATGATAATGGGTTAGGTAAATGTTCCATGATAATGGGTTAGGTAAATGTTTCATGATAAGAATTTCATGTCTTTTGTATTAAAGAATTAAATGGATGAAATATGAAGTTTTATTAAAAGAAAAAGGGGTGAAAAGAACAAAGTTTTGTCCATCTTTGTTCATCATAGCTGAAAGTTAGAGAAGAGAAAGGAGAGGAGAAAGCTCTTGAGTATTCGGTCATTAGGAGGAGGAAAATTGAAGGTAAGTTCTTGGTACCTTGCTTCTATTTTGAGGTTCATGAATTCTTCTTGATTCTACCTTAACTCTTGAAGTATATTTTGATTTTTAGTTGTGTTGTGAGCATTTAGTCATGAATTAAAATGAAGGAAATGGTTGTTGTTTCATGTTCTTTTGATGAAAAATGGAAGATAGGTGAAGTTGAGCCAAACAAATGAGCATGCATGTGCCTTAGATACTAAAGGAAAAAAATCGGCTAACATGTTCGCTTTAAAATGATGAAATGGAGATTATACTTAAGTAAAATCATAGATATGTAATGATTGATTGGTGATATACATGTTTAAATAACAAGCATGCAAGTTAGGTGTGAAAGAGTGAATTTGGTAATAAATCTGCTTAGGACAGCAGCAGTAACGTGACTTTGGAAAATCACCATAAATTGTAAGAGATGAGTTAGAAGCTGCATAAATTATGTAATTAAAGCTTAATGAGTCTAGTTCCAAATGGAATAAACAAGAACATATTTTGAATTCTGTACAATTAGAAATTTGATTCGTAATGAAGAGTGGTCAGATTAGTCAAACAGTGAAACATGGGAAACTTTAAGAAAAATATGGTATTGATTGGCCATACAAAAAATTCTGAAAATTTTATGAATAAAAGATATATGAGTCTATTTTCAGGGAAAATTAACGGCACTTGATTTGGAGTTTCGTAGATCCATTTATAAATAATTTAGTGACTGTTGCTCAGGAATACAGCTTGCAGTGAAATTATGATTATGTGGTAAACATTGACAAAAATTTGTTAATGAGTTGCTTATTGATTTCTTATAAGCTTACTATGATCTGTAGGTGTGGTTGGCCGAATATTGTAAGGGGTTAATACGTAATTTGTATTTGAATAGTTAGATTAACGTGTTAGTAATCCAATTGTAGGTGGTTCGTGTATGGATCTCGTCAGCATATCGTCACAAACAGGTGTGTAACTGACACCTTCTCATAGACTAGATTGGCAAAAGCCGAAATGCCGAAATGCCGAAAAGTTGGTTTTTGGGGAATTTGCGAGTGTGCGAATGCTTGTAAGATAGTTGGGTTTGTATATTTGGTAATCTAAAGTAATAAACTGCAATACGCGCGATTTCGTACATTTTGATAATTTGGGCTTAATGGGCCAAAGATCGGGTTCATAGGCCAACGGGCCCAATTCAGTAAGTATGTGCGGTAAGTGTTTTGATAGTACGTAAATAGTTAGGATATGCATGAAAACCATAAAAGTAGCTAAATTACTATAATACCCCTATGTATGGAAAATTACTGTTATACCTCTAGGTGCAAAATTATCGTTATACCCCTAGGGTTAATTTTGACTGAAAAGCATGACGATCTGATTCTGTATGATGTATGCCATGATTATATATCTATTGCATGGGGACATGGGTTATATTATGGAGGAAGCGTTCTGGTGGCTATGCCCCAAATATCTGATCTGGTGGCTCTGCCACATATATCTGTTCTGGTGGCTCTGCCACGATTATCTGTATCTGGTGACTCTGTCACATTATCTGTTCTGGCAGCCATGCTGCAAATTCTGTGGTGTGTAGCAATTGGGTGGGTCGAGTTGTCTCCCCACACGGTGTAAGGTTGGTACGGGGGTGTATACGGTTGGATATGGTTGGGTTTCTGCATAAACATGTAATATTTGTTCTGTTCTGCTATGGGCCTATGGGTTTTGTTCTGAATTCTGTTCTGGGCTAAGGCCAATTTATTCTATTTCTGTGGTTTGAGCTGATTTAGACTATGGTTGGGTTATTTTACACACTGAGTTTCCCCAAACTCACCCTTTTTATTTTCATCCACGCAGGTAATCCCCAACCATAGTGGGCTTGGAGCTGTGGGGGAATTCGGAGTGGCCACCCGTTCTGAAGGTTTGATTTTCTTCTGGTGAACTGGACATCCTTTTATTTACGTTTGAAGTTTTAGGTTTTTAAATGTAATAAGGCCGCTTAATTATTTTTGATGGTTTTAATATGTATTACTAAGATAGGTATTACTTATTTTAACTATCGAAATTGGATAGCTTTAGGGCGCGTTTTCAAAAACAACAATTGATTTCAAAATAACACGACAACAAGCAAAGCTTCCGCAATGAAAGTATTTTCCAAAATTAATCACTTTTCCTAAAAATGACTTAATCAAATCGGTTTCCTAGAAATATCCATGACGTTAAGGTGTGGCAATGGTGGTATGCATGTCTAGGATTAGATTCGAAGGGAGCTTGGTACTTAAGCAGTCCGATAGACTCACCACCTCTTTTCCGGTTCCCTACCTGGTTGACAGCTTCCATTCACTTTAACCTATAATGAAATTATCTTTTAAAACACTAAGTAAGTTTTTCTGGATCAACAATATAAAATCTTTTGAACGCTTCGATGTGGTATGTCGGATCCGGTCATAACGTCTGGGCCGGGTTTGGGGTGTTACAGTGGACGCATGTTTCAGAGTTATTCGTACAATAAGAGTTAACTATCGAACATTCCCACAATTAATATACACACAAAATAACCGATGGTGTAAGGCGTCTCCTCGATCACTATAACCAACTTATCAATTGAAGGAGAAAATTTGCTATCCTAATCAATTTGAAGCTGAAGCCTAAATAGTGGCTAAAGCTAATGCGTCGTTTTATCAGTTCATTTAATTTTATCTCGTTCTATTTATTTAACTGTAATTTCAACTTATATTTATTTCTGCTATATTTGTTTTAATTAGATTAAACTCCACTTTTATTCTGCAACGTTATAGACACAGCACCTGCCTACCACGCCTTCTGATCAAAAAGAAAATAATTTTAGAGGTTTTTTTATAAGAATAAACTTAAAAAATTAATTAATTATTTAATAACCTATTTTTTTGATAAAATACGAAAATAACTCAAAATCTACAGTAAAAGGTGGTGGCAAAAATTGGTGGAGCCAAAGTGTTTGGCGCCACCAATATGCCACATCAACAATTTACATGAAAAAAATTAATTTTTTGGTAGAGCTATGTAAAATGACGCCACTTGTATAAATACTAAGGAACTACTGTGATTTTTGAAAATATAAGGAAGACTTTGACAATTTTTCCTTTTTTTTGGTGGAGCCAAATAAATTGGTGCCACCAGCTTTCAAGAAATTACCTCTGGACACCCTATTTTCCCATTAAAATAGCTAAAGACCAATTTTTTTTATTTTTTTTTCCTTCACGTCAGTTTTTTGAATTGTCCTTTTACTTTTTTCTTTCTTTTTAAGCTTTTATTTATTTACTTTTTTAAAGTTTTTTATTTGTCCTTATTTATTTTATTTATTTGTTTATTATTGATTTTAAAAAACTTGAAATTTATTTTTGAAATGCTTTATAATATATTTTTAAAATTTTAAATATATATTTTTAAAATTATTTTTTAAAATTTTAAATATATTTTTTAATAATATAAAATATTTAAATATTTTAAAGATATGAACTTTCAAATTTATTATTTGTTTTATAATATTTTAAATGTATAGTTTAAATATTTTTTAAATTTTACATATAATTTTTTAAATTATGATTTTTTAATTATTTTTAAAGATAGTCAAACCTTTTTTTAAATTCTATTTAAAATTTTAAAAAATATATTTTATTTAAAAAAATGAAATTTGAATTAATAAGAAAAAAATAAAAAAACATTTGTTAAAAAAAGATTTATTTGTTAAAAAATATGACTTTATTTAAAAATATATATATTAAAAAGGTAAAAATTTAAATTAAAAATTAAAAATATATATTATAATGGTCACATCGTGTTAGTGATATCAGCGATGTGACCAGTCATTAACCTAATTATTAATTAAAAAAATATATGAATGTTATATAATGTGGGGTTTGGTCCTCGGTTTGGCCCCCCCTTGAGAAGGAAGGAAGAAAAGAGAAAAAAAAAAGTAAGTTGTTTATAATTTTTATTTTGTATTTTTATATTTTATAGTTATTGTAATATAATAATTAATTATATTGTATTTATGTTTTTTTATATTATACAGATATCAAAATGTTTTCTGGAGTAAATACGGATCACACTTCATCAAGAATCAACAAAATAGTAAAATTAATTATAAATTAAATAAAAAAATCATTTTAGCTTCTCATTTTTTCTTCCTAAGCTCTACTTTACTCAACTTGTTTGATTGCATGAAAATGATCTCTATTTAGTTGTTATTATTCCTTTTTAACTCTTTTCTTGCATGAAATTAATCTCTATATGTTAGTTATATTTTTTTTAACTTATTACACGTTCATAAATTTATATATTAATTTTTTTAATATGATGACCTTTCTGCTTAATTATACTATTTATTGTGATTGGTTTCATTTGTGGGGTACAAAAAAGTTATATTTATCTTTAACGAGTGAAATTTTTTTTTATAAAAGTTCTTGTATGTAAGATAAATTTTCGAGTTTGAATATGCCTAATTTATATTATATGTAAAACTCTATGTATTATTATAGATATCAATTCAATAAAAATAAGCCTTTTTATTTTTATATTTACCCATACCACCTATAGTTGTTTAGGACATTATTATTATTTTTATGTATTTTTTGTAATTATATAGTTGCCTTTAGTTTTAATGCTTAACTATGATTAGGACATAATATCACATTTGATTTCTACGTGTTATTATTAATATTTTATGACAAATCTTTTTTATTACTTATTTAATTTAACTTCAATAAAAAATCCTTAGAATGGCTAAGTTGGTATAGTATAAGTGTGATGCTTTTTATTTTCTCAACCTTTCAATTTTACTCTTCAATATATAATTTTATGTTTAAATTATATAGATAATTGATTTATCATATTTTTATAAAAAATTTACCATAAAAGATTGGTATTGGGTTTTGACGTCGCGGTTTCATTTTCCCAAGTACGATCCGGACAAGCGGGTCATGCCATACCTACAATTGGCGAGATTTGGGGACATCGCATTGATCTGGAGGTTTGACCTGAGGGCAAACTTAATATCTGCCTTGGTTGAGTGGTGGTGTACGGAGACCCTTACCTTCATTATACCATGCGGGGAGTGCACTATCATAGTGGAAGATGTCACTATGCAATTTGGGTTATGAGTTGACAATGTTGTGGTCACGGGTCGAAGCAAAGTGTTGGAACCCTTAGTACTATGCCATAGATTGCTTGGACGGTCCCTTAGTGATGGGGAACAAAATTTCACATGCTTGACATTGCCATGGTTGAGAGTAAATTTTAAGGAGTTATCGAGCACTACCACTGAGCATGAGGTGATATGTGCTGCTCAAGCCTATATTATGCAGCTGATCAGGGGGTACTTATTCCGAACAACACGTCAATAGGGTTTACTTAAAGTACTTGCATCTATTGGAGGATTTTTCTCGTGCGATAGTTCCAGCTGGGGATCGACAGTGTTGGTCGTATTGTAATATGAGCTTTGCCGAGCAACAAAACATGGGGTTAGTAACATGGCTAGTTGTTTGAGTCTGCTGCAGTCTTGGGTTTTATACAAGATGCCATTTCTAACGGCTGTTAGGTACCAACCATATTCGTGGCCACTTATAAATAGGTAAAAGCAAAATTATACTTAACATTTAACGACTTATAAGTGTGGATAATATTTTCCAAAGTTTAACTGCTAATGTGTTTGTTTCGGTTTCAGATGGGCCATGTCTCCGGGAATTGGTGCGAGCCAAACATTAATAATTACCTCCAAATGATAGAGGTGTACGCCGGAGACAAAGTAATATATATTAATATGGTTTAAGTGACATTGATTTAGCTTATCCACTTGCAGTATATGATATGACTTGACTCATTAAGTTATATTGTGCAGTTCTTGTGGATGTCACGTTCTGCACTGAACATTGCAACCCTTATTCCTCAGTGGGTTCACGTTGAAGCCCATATGTGGTGTATTAACACGCCGGTGCTCAACTTCTCAACTGTTGAGTGGTACAACGATGATCGAGTTATGCGACAATTTGGGTGCAGACAATTTATGCCGATCAAGCTACAACAATTTACTGATGTCCATCGTAAGACCATAAAGGGGAAACATACAACAGATTGGAGCATAGAACATCAATGTTATATAGCACTATGGAATGTCCAGTACGACAGGTGGCCTGAAATGCACTCCTACATGTTTGACTTCAGTCCCTCAACTGAATACATGCAGTGGTACATGACTTAATGGCGCATTTTTTTATATGGTGGACAACTTATGATAGTACTAGGTCATGGCTACAAATGTGGAAATCAACCTATGGGAGAGCTAAAGGATCAACATATGGTGGAGCTCGACTCGGAGGACCAACCTTTGAACACATCGGACCAATAGGTTGACGCTTTTTGTAATAAGTCGCAGAGCAGGTCATATCACCTAGACATGGGCGGTTTAAGTTCATATCACCTGGACATGGACAGTTCGAGTTCATATCACTCGAACATAGGCAGTTCGAGTTCATTTCACCCAGAGCAACCACCGATATCATTTGATATGTTTGGTAATAACATATACTCCACCCCACTTCAGGCCACGTTCGATCCAACTGGCGATCCTCCTGATGTGTACAGTACACCCTAACGTCCACCCCGTTAACGAAGGCTCATAAACTGTTATACCCCGAATGATGATACCTCTTCCGATTCTTTTCAATTTAGTGTTATGTAAATTTCAAATGTTATGTAATATTTTTTGTATTGGTTTAGGGATCCACAACATATATATTAGTATTTTTTTGTATAATTTATAATATATTTTAAAGTATTAAAAGTTGCAACTGTTAATTTTAAATAAAAGCTTAACACTAAATAATACAAACTTTATTTTTAAAAGATCATAAAATGCAAACATCAGGTACAACATTTAATTTCTTTTAAACAGTGAAGATTGACCAGTGTAAATGTTTCTATGGGGACATTTGCTCCGATTGTGGCCAACTGTTCTACATATGGTGCAATGCTTTGGATCGACTTGTTCTCTTATATCCATGTTGTTCCAAATCCTCATTGTTGTTGGTTGACCTTTAACTCTCTTACGTAGTGATCGATCTGGCAACATATCAAACGCAAGCTATTGCACTTCCCATGTTGATACATCCCTTAATACGGGGAACTCGTTACCCCAAATACACAACGTACATTCAAGTGTGTACACATTGTCGATATATTGTTCAACATTCAAACGGTAAGCAGCACATGCTACAACCACATGCGGAAACGGGTACCGTAGTGTTTAAAACATCCCGCACTCACACCATCAACTCCGTAAGACTATGGTGGGATTCTTGACCGACGACTGATGTACTCTGTCACTTGAAAAGTTTTCAAATTTCGAGAATATAGTTTTACATTCATCGACCTGCCCCTTTAAGCATTCTCTTTCATGGCATCCCTAATTTTTTCGACGTGCACGTGTCCTGCCTCTAATTGTTTTGCTTGTTTCAACCCCATTTTTGGCATTAGGGTTGCTAGCCTATAAAATGTGGCTGAAAAAACCGCTGAAATTGGCAAGTGACGCATACGCCTCAAGATAGAGTTAACGGCCTCAACGAGGTTAGTTGTCATATGACCATACCGGTACCCCTCGTCAAAACATTGAGCCCATTGCCACGACTCCATGCTACCCAACCACTGTCTGAGAGAAGACTTGGACCCCACCATATCAGTCTCTAACCTCGCCAACTTATGTCTGAATCAGTGTGCTTCCAGCTCGTATCCTACGTATGTATTCCAATAAAATGCGTTACCATCCCAATTAGGAAATGGACTCGAAATATTTACAAATACCAATTTAAATACGATATTTTAACCCATGTTTACAATTCATTTACACCAGTCTTTTTTCTTATACTTATTGCGAAAGTTGAAAGCGATGTGACGAATACAATAGACGAACCTCCACGGAACCTCAGATTATCGAATCGCAGCAATAAGACCCTTCGGTCTGTCGAAGATAATGTAAATGTTGTCTTGCCTGATAACTTGTCTCTGCAAGTTCCGAATGAAATATGCCCATGATTCGGAGTTCTCTGACTCCACGATGGCAAAAGCGATCGGTAGTACATTTCCATTACCATCTTGTGCAACCGCAATAAGAAATATCTACGTATATTTTCCATAGTCATTTCCCCCTAACACATGGATCGAAAGTTTAGAACAGTCGACAGAAAACTCTTCTCCCCAGTTCCAATTGTTCATTCGAGCCTCTATAAGGCAACGTTTGCAAGTCCACAACAGTTCCTGGGATGTATTTCACCATCGCTGAAATCCAACCCTGAAGTTCATTATATGACTCATCCTAATCGCCGTACAATTGTTGCATGGCCATTTTTTTGCCTACCGCGCTTTCCTGTACGACACTCTGTACTGAAATCGAGTTTGCATATTCGCAATCAATGTCGACACAGGAATGATTGGGCTATCTTTCACTAGTGGCATGATGCAGTTGCAAATACTTTTGGCATCCAATTTACGGTGATCTTGAGACATAAGTGCGACAGTACATGTATGACGCCCTTCCAATTTTTGTATTTGCCACTGTTAAGTCCTCTGTATAAATGCAACCGAGACTCACCAACCACACTCATCGTCGGCTGTTCAATATTCCCCAACATATAATGTAGGTGTAAATTTGGCAACCTTGTAATCAATCGACAACTTCATGTTGTATTTTCTAATAGCAAACACACAATCCGCCTTATTCTCAAACTGTTGTCTAACAAACAACTCCTTGAACAGCGAATTTAACGCCAATCTATGAGCAAGTACTATATCGGCGTACTTAGTGAACTCGGATGCAAGCTGTAACGCCCCTAACCCGAATCTATCACCAGAATAGAGTTACGGAGCATTACCGGAGTTACCGATTTATTTATCAGATATTTTATTTCATCTAACATTCATATTTGGAACCAATTAAAATCAAACATATTGTCCCTTAAACGTACTTATTTTTCTCAACATGTTTTACTTGAATTTATTACTCGTCTCAATATACTTAATTTCCTCGTATCAACGTGTCAAAGATAATCACATATTTACATGTCATGATAAATATCATTCTCTTGCCATTTCTTCATAAACATAAATCAGGGAATCCATTATATCGATATTTCATGCATTTAAAAATATAATTCAAGTTACACTAACTTACCTCGTTGCTTGTTCATGTTTATAATTTCATTAATCCAATATCTTTTCTTTTCGACGTTCAAGTCTCGTATTCGAGTCATCCAGATCTTTATAAATAAATTTGATCGTCATTTTCATTTATTTCATGTTCTAATACATTTAATTAATGCTCTAAACAAAATTACCATTTTACCCCTAAACTTTTAATTAATGATGATTTCATCCTTAGGCTCAAAAAAATAAAATTCTTTCAATTTAATCCTTATTTCCAGTCGTTATTCTCATACAAATTGATAACAACCCATGAATTCTATAAAATATCAGAATTTTCCATAATTTTAACACTTTTCAATTTAATCCTTAAAACATGTTTTTCCCTGATCTTGAACTAAATTAATAATTTCATTCAATTTTGAAATTTTAAATAATAAAATAATCCATTTCATGCAAATTGGTCATTTCTAACATTTTTAGAAAATTTCCCATAAAATTTTACTTTTATTCAATTTAGTCCCTGAGCCTAAAACATACAAATTAGCCATGCTAACTGAATATTCATATATATTTTCCTCCTCCACCTTTCCATTCCACAACCTTAATTTATATAACATGCTACAAGTAACATTATTAATAATTTCACTATTTACTTATATGTATATTCAAAATGTCCATTTGCGTCATAGTCACTAAATTACTTATATCTTGAGCTACAGAACTCGAAATTAAGATCTGATAATTTTCCATGAAACTATACTTATGTATCTTCTTACCATAAAATTTTCAGAATTTTTGGTTAATCCAATAAGTACATTTTATTCTTTAAAGTCACCCTTATTCTGCTTTCTGACAGTTCCGACCCTTCTTTACTAAAAATTAATTATCTCATTTTACAGGATTCAGATGATGTTCTAATTTGTTTCTATTGAAAATAGACTCATTCAGGATTTTAAACATATAATTTTAAGAACCTAATTATTTTTATCCAATTTTGATGATTTTCCAAAGTCAGAACAGGGGAACGCAAAATCATTCTGACCTTGTCTCACAAAATTTATTATATCTCATGATTCACAATTCCATTGCTTACACGGTTTCTTCTATAAGAAACTAGACTTAATAATATTTTATTTAATATTTTATTTATTCTCTAATTTGATTTTTAAAATTTTTGGAGATTTTTTAAAGTTAGATTATTGCCACTGCCCAAAACTGTTTTAGTGCAAAATGTTAATTATTAAGTTTATAACACCCTTATTTCCTTTCTCTACAATATTTCCCACCACTTTCTCTTATTTCTTTTCACTAATATATCAAGAACATAGAACCATATATAATAAAACTCTACTTTAGCTTCATTTCCATGCTTTTTCAATAATATCAAACTTAAAAATACATGAAAATCTTGATGTTCTTACCTTGTCTTATTGTTTCCAATCTTTTAACTTGATTTACTCTCTCCTCCAGCTTCTATTTCTTGAATCTAACTTGATATTCTAGCTTCTCATAGTCTCCTTATTATTTTTCTCTCTTGGTAACCATGAAAATTATTTTGATTTCTAGGTGAAAATGGTGAATTTTTGGTAGGACTAAATTGTAAATAATAAAAAGTTTCTTTATTCTCTTCACTTCTTTCTAACGTGGGATGCATGGACAATGATGTAGTGTCTGTGTGTTTTTTTTCCACACACACACACATATATATAGACTAAATAAAATAATAAAATATCTTATTAAAATATTAAATAAATAATTATTATCTAATTAAATAATTATAAAATATCACCAACATCATCATTACTTTCTAGATTTCTCTCTCTTCCAATTGACCATTTTGCCCTTTGTGATCTTTTAAAATTCCATTCTTGAGTCACCACTTAATTTAGTAAAATTGCAATTTAGTCCCTCATAATTCTTCACCTATTCAATTTGGTCCTAATTCATCAATTTTCCTTGGTTTCTAGATCATTCCACCCTTAAAATATTTTCACTATTAGTCTTTTAACTTTTTCATATTTACACTTTAATCCCTCAGATTTTAAGTATTTACTCTTGGGCCACAAAACTTTTCTCACTTTTACAATTTAGTCCTTTCTTGAATCAGTATGTCATAATATACTTTCCAGTGACAAAACTCAATTTTTCTCTTCTTGTCACTTTATTTCCTTATTTTACTATATTAAGGATAATATCCTATTATAGAAATTTTCTGGGTGTTACATTTCTCTCCCCCTTAAAAGAAATTTCGTCCTCGAAATTTCCTTATTTTCTTTTGATCATGAACTTCATTATTTCCATAATTCTATAGCTTCTTTGTGCACATATTCATCTAGTTTATCATTTATATCCATTCCCTATCCTTTCATTTCACAATTTATTTTTAATTCAATATTGCGAACATAACTTATAACGAAAATTGCTTACCTTTTTATAAGAGGTCCAATAGACTAAACAGAACACTTAGGATATACGAAACAGATATAGAAGTGTATTATTATGCACTATTAATCAGAGAGCACTTGGTGAGTACCAACGTGCTATTATCGAATAATGCGCTAGAGTCTCTTAATGGAATACCACTAATATCTTAGTAGATCTAATCTCATCTTCTTGGGCAAATTATATTATGCACACATATCACTTTTACACTTTTAGCATAATGCTTTTACATACTTTACAATTTAATCATTGTGCTAATAACCTGTATGTTTATATCTTCTCTTTCTTTAATACATGTAATATATTTCAAAATTCACTAATAATCTTTATCATGTACTTCATATATCACTTTCTAATTCCAATTTCACTTTCAATTCATTCACAACTCAATTTAATTTCCATTCAATTCAACAATAACACTACCTCATACTTCTCTTACCTATATACATAATTTAAATTTAACATTTAATAATAATAAATAATTTGAATTATATTAATACAACCGTACACTAAGTATGTCTATACTCAATGGTATTACCATAATTCAAATTATAAAAACTATAATAAATAATAGACATCAAACATGTAACAATATAAGTCATATGTGTTAATTTATGCTTTAATTTCATATCTCAACAATAGTCTTACATCAAATGGCATCATTTATCATCTATATTATCTTTAATCAATTCATAAACCATTGGTTCAAGCTTTCAATCTCATATCTCAATTTCAATTCACATTTCAATTCTTAATTCCACTTTTTTTTTCATACTTTCAATAATTCAATCAATCAAATTCATTCGATTTTCTCATTAATATAGTAAAATAAGGAAATAAAGTGAAAAGAATAGGAAAATTGAGTTATGTCACTGGTAAATGTATTTTATGACATATTGATTCAAGAAAGGACTAAATTGCAAAAGTGAGAAAAGTTTTGTGGCCCAAGAGTAAATACTCAAAATTTGAGGGATTAAAGTGTAAATATGAAAAAGTTGAAGGAGTAATAGTGTAAATATTTTAAGGGTGGAATGATCTAAAAACTAAAGAAAATTGATAAATTAGGACCAAATTGAATAGGTGAAGAATTATGAGGGACTAAATTACAATTTTACCAAATTAAGTGATGACTCAAGAATGGAATTGTAACACCTCCTAACCCCAAACCATCACCGGAATAGGGTTACGAGGCATTGCTGGACTTATACACTAGAATTTATACAAAATCGAGTCATAAATTTTCATTACAAATCAAAACCTTTCAAATTTCATCTTAAAGTCTCTAATATGGGCCTACAGGGCCCAATATATGTTTTAGAAGTGATTCGGAACTAAACTGGCAACTTTAGAAATTTTTTCTTGAAGATAGGGGCACAAGCCCATGTGGCCTGGGACATGGCCGTGGGGCCAGGCCATGGGCAGATTCTGATTTATTCATACGGCCTGGGCATACGCCCATGTGACTTGGCCTTGTGAAAACATGATTTTTGATCATTTTTAAGCTATTTTCACATGCTAAACACATCTATTTCATGCCTAAACATTTACTAATAGTTCTTAAATCAAATATCATTCATTATGCCATTCAAACTTAGCAAATATTCATTCATTCACTTCAATACCTCTTAAGAATTATGTACCACAATTCATATCAAAATTATACAATATTATCATACTAGTCAAACTCATGTAAGTTTAACTTCCAAAATATGCATATTTCATACCATGCTTTAACAACTTTCACGTTTATACACTATCATATACAAAATAACACCTTAACGACCTAGGTACATGTCATTTTACCAAAAGAAAAGTATTCACCACTTTGAGTCCGGGATTGGCTTGTATGCTGAGTCCTTAACTTTCTTTCGTACCTAGACCTGAGCATGGAAACATGCCGTACGCTGAGTATACACTCAGTGGTATTTCTATAAACTAATAATTAAAACAATAATAAGCTATGTATATACATTGTAACATAACTTTTTATTTCATAATCTTATTAGCTTCATCACTCACCTTTAACTTATAGCTCTTAAATGTATTTAAACAATTCTTTTTATACTTTTCATATCATTCAATATCTTTCAATACTTGTATAACAGTCACAGTCACAGTCACATAATCAATAACAGTCAGTCTTTGTCTTTAGTACTTTCAATTACCCCTATTAACATAACTCGAACCTGGACGGATACATGGATCCAACCCACACACCAGGGACAATGTATAGTGTTTCATCGGCCAAAACCGGAATACACCATAGGGTAATAGTAACAGTAGCAGTAATAGTCATAGTCAGGTACAAAGTACCTCTTCGGAACGAATCCAGAACAGTCACAATAGTCGACACATATAGTGTCTTATCGACACACAGTCGGAATATCCCTGAACACTTCCAATCCTATGGCATGCCAATTATATCCGACTAGTTCGACACTTGAAAATAGGGTGTACAAATCGTTACATTTCAATACAAAAGCAGTAATAATTTCTATCCTATCATTCATTATACATTCTAACTACTAAGAATAGCAATTACATTGTATTAAATCATTAAGCATAGTTTATAGAAATACAAACCAAATTTCTTGAGTTTACCCGATATCCTTGTTCACTTTCTCCTTTCCCTTTTTCGATGATGTTTCCGGTGCTACTTTGGCTACAAAAAATTTAACATTTAAAATTATCAATATATATTATTTAATAACACACTCTTGTATTTCCATGTATCTTTTACTTAAATTCCAATTTAGTCCTTCCACCATAACCATTCTTTTTCTTCAAAACAAATCCTATATTTTCATCCAATTATCATTTTAAACTATTCCAACTCTTAAATTTACAGCATAAAACACTAATTATAACATCTTCTCAATTCAATCCCTATTATTGCAAGACCTATATTTTCTTTCACAATTTAATCCTTCTCCTACTTCTAACTTGAATTTCCATCAAATTAACATTTAATTCTTCCATTTATTCAACTTAATCAATATCTAAAAATTCAATAACTTTCTAAATTCAACATAACTCAAGTAGTATTCTTTCCTAGGATTCCATAGACATCAAAATTACAAGAAAATGGATCAAATTGACTTACCAATCAAGCTTGGAACTCTAAAACCCTAAATTTTCTTTTTCTTTTTCTTTCCCTTTTTCTTTCTTTCCCTGCTCTGTTTCGTTTTCATTCTTTCTTTTCTTTATTTGTTTTATTTAATTACTTTATTATATTATATTATTATAATATACTTTAATCATTTATTATTTTCTTATAAAATAAGTAAATACACATGTTTATTACATGTGTACCATTTATATTTTTACACATTTTATTTATTTTTACCATACATTTGTCACCTTATGACCTAACTACTAATTTAGTCCCTTGGCTTTCCTACAGTTTATAATTAAACCTTCACACTTTATTCAATCTAGTCATTTCACTAAATTAGCCTTAATTCAAGCTAATTCACTTAATCAAAGTATAATCAACTACACTACTAGCTTCAGAAATATTTCTAATAAATATTTACGAATTTATTTTGCAAAAATAATGACCCGAAAATTTCAATTTTTCCAATGACCTTAAAATTTGGGTCATTACAGGAATTTTAAAATATCACCAACATCATCATTACTTTCTAGATTTCTCTCTAGTCCAATTGAGCTGCATCTATATCTACATTCAGCTTGTCGCCCCCAGGTTTATTTCATAAAATAATGCCACGACTCGGGTTACTGAATGAAGGGCCATAAACATCTTCAACCTCCTCCGGACCTTCATCATCGATATTGTCCGGAACCTCATCAACATCGGGGTCAATAAAATCTTCAACGTCTTGATCAGAATCTTCACCATTATTGGTCTTTTCTCTGACATTTTCCTCTGTGCTTATTATCACCTCTGGATGTATTTGTAGACGGGGACCGGGAATAGGGTTGTTATACGAACTACTACCATAATTAGGATTTTTGGGTATCTGCAATGTCCTTCGCATTCTAATTGGTCTGTCCATCCGACATTAAGATCAAAGTCAAATTTGCAATGTTGATTTATTGGACTAACATTCTTAACAGGCTCTAAGTCTGCTAACTCGATAAATAACTCAACTGGTTGGGGGTTCTCACTCTCAATCGACCACCATATTTCCATCATAGTGCCCAAGTCATCATCATCTAACAGCTGCATCTCACAAAATTTGAACGGATCTGTAGAGATTGGAAACTTGTAAAATAATCTAAACACCACCCTTCTACAACGTATAGCTATTTTTGCACTAACCTTCATTTTCATTTTTGCTATCTTAACATTTCTTTTTGAATTGCAAACCTACTCTTTGCCGACTTTGAAATACATAACCAACATCACCTTCTACAATTTCACTATAAAAACATCAAAAACACATCATTATTCATCTTCAATAGATTTTTTGAACTCTCGTACTGAACACAATAATTTCACCATTCTATATATGCTAGAGAACCAAGTGGTGGAAAAATAAAATATTAAATATTAAATTTTTATATTAAAAAAATACAATATAAAGTGATGGAACCATTCTAAATGGCTCCACCAAATAAAGTATTAATTTTTAAAATTTTAAATTTAATTTTAAAAAACTTTTGAATATCTTTAAAATTAATTTAAAAATTAATAATTTATAAAAATTATATTTAAAATTAGAAAATATTTAAAATATGCATTTAAAATATTATAAAAAAAATAAATTTGAAAGGTCATATCTTTAAAAATAATATATTTTAAAAATATTTAAAATATTATAAAACAAATTAAAAATATTTAATATTTAAAATATTATAAAACTAATAATAAATTTGAAAGGTCATTTTTTTGAAATATTTAAATGTTTTATATTATTAAACAATATATTTAAAATTTCAAAAATAATATTTAAAATTTAAAAAAAATAATTTTAAGAATATATATTTAAAATTTTAAAAAATATATTATAAAACATTTCAAATATATATTTCAAATTTTTTAAAATTAATAATAAACAAATAAATAAAATAAATAAGGACAAATAAAAAAAACTTAAAAAAGTAAATAAATAAAAACTTAAAAAGAAAGAAAAAAAAGTAAAAAGGACAATTTAGAAAAACTGACTTGAAGGAAAAAAAAATTGGCGTTTAGATGTTTTAATAGGGAAGTAAGGTGTCAAGAGGTAATTTCTTGAAATCTAGTTGCACCAATTTATTTGACTCCATCAGAAAAGATAAAATTGGTAAAATCTCCTTTATACTTTTAAAAATCACAGTATTTCTCTAATATTTATACAAGTGACGTCATTCTGCATGATTTCACCAAAAAAATAATTTTTTAATGTAAATTACTGATGTGACATGTTAATGGCTTCAAATACTTTGGCTCTACTAAATTTTATTGTAGATTTTAGATTATTTTCATATTTTATAAAAAAAAGTTATTTAAATAATTAATTAACTTTTTATGGTCATTTTTATAAAAAAAATTAATTTTAGATAAAACAATTTTAGATATCCAATCTCGAGATTAACTCTACTCCCTACACTCAAATTTATATTCTATTTAGGCGTAGGAATTTACTTTTAATAGATTCATATCACCTCCAAAACAGGAAACGGAGCCAACTAGTGATCACCTTACCGCAGAGAGCACTGGTTGGCGAGAGAGGGGGAGACCCACTGCGCACGACCCATCTACAAGGGACGAAGAAAACAACAGGGGAAGAAAAGAAAAGGAAAAGAGAGAGAAAAAGGAAAGGAGAGAGGGGGCGCCGGCAGCGGAAACCGACAAAGGAAGCTCTCCTCACGCTTGCAAAATGAGAAAAAGCAGAGAGACTAGGAGAATTTTTTGTAGACTTTATATTTATTATTACTACCTTATATGACTATTAAAATTACTTAATATTTTTTTTTTAACTTCCCACTCCTTTCTTTTTCTTTTCCTTTCCTTCCTTTACTACTTTTAATCCGAACATAATGTTAATTTTACAGATATAAGCATCCCTCTTCATATAAATATATATACACACACGGGAGTTACTGAAGCTCACAAATCTAATTAAATTTCAAAAAAAGAGGGAGCTTCTTTGCATATGGAGAGTGCTTAGACAAATACAGGAAAATAGCAGCACCTAAACCTGCTTAACAATTGTAGTTTATATGATTTACAATGATGAAAAAAAAAAAAAGAGTCCCTCTTGCATGATTCAACAACCTTCATGTTCCCATCTACTGTACTTGGACTCTATACCATGTCTGAATTATTGTACTGATAAACTTCAAGGAATATGAAAAGTCAATTACCTTTCTACACCTACATCGCCCACTTGGATTCAGGCAACAGTGTCAAATCCTCTGAAACCCATCTCAAAACTGGAGGATGTTTTCGAACACCCTGATTTCATCAAACACTAACATACATATATTTACATCCTAACAAAGCAATGGTCCAAGCATGCCTCGTCCCTGGTCGCATGCACTAATTGTTTTGTCCATATACCCCCTTATACCCTGTCGAACAAACACCTGCGTATTGTTACTGCAAACTCACCAACTCTGTTGGGGTGGAAAATGACTGCACACATGCCTAAGCAAATGATAGTAGCAGCAATTATGATTACAGCCGGACGGGACCTCAATCTCATGGTAGCAAATCCACACGATTTTCTCGAGTAATCCTTGCTGAGGTTCACATTCATGATAATTTCTTTGTTTAAAAGTGGAACAGTTTCACTGGGAGTAGGTGCTGCCATTATTGTCTGTAGTTTACTAGTTCTCTCCTCCAAAACCTGCAAATAGAAAATCATTCATTATAAGCATTGAAATTATGTATAATATGTAAAAGCTAGATATTATGAAATATCAGTTTCAAAATCCCTCTCATAGGTTCCTCGTAAGTTCTTCAACTCTTCATCCAACATCCATTTCAAAAACCTATTCAAACATGACTGCGATATCCAAATAAAGGAAAAAAACTTCTAAAATATTTGAACAGACTTGAATCGGACATATACCCCTATTATGAAATATAGGTTTTTGAAATCCCTCTTAAAATTTCATGCACTAGAAATCATATTTCTTAAAAGTTCTGAGGCATAACACAAGATCTGTAGAACACTCGACAAACTTTGAGGCCTTGAATATTTTTAGAATCACAATATACAGAGCCAAGAAAGTAAATTTGGCTAATTTATCAAAATTGAGTCCTCACCTGAGAAATATTTGGAACAATTGATAGCTCATTGTTATCGAAACTGCTTTGAGAAACCTGGTTTCTTTCTTGCTCAATGTACTCTGAACGAAAGACGGGAATTTCACCTTTCTGAAGTTCGTTACTTAGGATATCTCTAGCATGATTCATATATTTCTGTAATAACCTTACATCTGAATCATTAGTTCCATCAAACCTGATCATCTCCACCACAATCTTCAGATTTTGTAATATTTTCTTCAAGATGAATGTTGATTCATTTTGTATGAGAAAGCTCAATAAACGATTGAATCTTAGAATCTGAGAAGAGGCCATAGTTTCTTTAAAATTTTCCAATGTAGGCTCCCTCAATAACCATGCTATATCTAAGAGAAATTCAGAGTAAGCTCTGTGTTGAGAAGTTAACGTTTCACATGCCTCAAACAACGACCCAGTGGAAGAAAAAATCGATCTTTCTTGAAAAACGGAGGCATCAAACCTCTGCTGTATTGATTTCATCTCAGAACAAACTTCCTTGTCTCCGATTAGGACAGGAATAAAATTTGACAATCCAGACTGATTCTCAACCTACAAAAGAAATCCACAAATGAAAAATGAAATACCCCAAGAGATGACTCAAACATATTACGTTGAAACTTCATTGAGATCGATATATATTTTGTATCTCAACCAAAGGGGAAAATTCATTCCATAATTTATAACAATAGAAAGATAAGTATTTAATGTAAATCTTCTCTGTTCATTTAGCAAGATGCAGCATGGATTGAAATATTTTGTCAAATATTCTCCTTAAGAAGGGATGACAACTGAAATATTAAGACAACTTTCATGGTACCCACCTCGATGAATGCAGGACCAAAGAGATCCGGTTCAGTTTGTGGGATGTATATCTTGTATAATTGATGATCACAACTAGGAGAATCATCTTTACTCTGAACAAGTGAGGATGCAACACGATAATAACAGGGCAGATACCTTCCGGCAAAAGATACTAGAAATCTGTAAAAATCATATTTCTTATGCATCAACTAATCAGATAAGGGGGATGATTAGCGGTTAGAGAAGGATCACTCATAAGAGTTGTCAACTGAAAAGTTTTCAGAAAGAGAAAAAAAGGATAATGAAGATCAGAAAGAAAGTGAATTTTGGATAAATACATATGATAACTTATGAAGGTAAATCCATACCGAAATTTAGGCTGCAGCCAATTACTTCCACAAGCAACAAACTCCATTGGCTTGCCAGCCTCAAAACATGCAGGATAAACAAAATGAAGTCTTGGGACCTGCACCTCCGCATCAATTTTCACCATTGAAGTTCCGTCTGCACATACAAGAGACCTTAATCATACAAAGAGATCCAAATGAACGAAATACAGATACCTACAAGACCAAAGAATTTAAACCAGGAACTGAAGCAGTTTAGATTTAACATGAAATCAAGAGCTTATTTTGAAATATAAAATCATAACTCCAGCTGCAGATTGCTTGGTTTGAGACCACCAGATGGCCATGATGAAGGAAAAGATTCATTCACTGGAAATTCTCTTCCAGAAATTTCAACCATCATTTCAAGGCTTGGAGACATCAATTTCATAAAATAAAATTAATATAATGTGTTAGTGAAAAATTACATTTGATTCTCACCTTTCCTAGAACGGAAAATCATGTTGTTAAGATAAATAGTCATGAAACCTCTCCCATATAGCATCCTTCCGGGTCTAAAGACAAAATCATGCATGTAGGCCATTGGATTTTCCGTTAACTGTTTGGTAGAAGAAAGAAAAAGTTAAAATCTGACAAATCTGCCAAAAACATGAAAGAAAAGGAAAGAATTGCAACCGCAAGAAGATAATTTTCAGTCAGAAAAAGAAAAATCATAATGTTGGCCTGAATTGTTATTCATTATTGTCATTAACTAAATACAAATAAGGGCATAAAAAGAATCAAGACATAGCACATTTCTGATATGTCCATAAAGTTGATTTCCATCCATAGAAAGCATCAAAATTACCACATTACTACATATGAACGTTCTAAATTATTTGATGTATATACCATTTACCAATTATCATTGTTTCTGGTAAAACAAGCAAGTCATCAAAACCGGATAAAACTCAAGACTTTGAAGAACTATGCAGTTAAGGTAATATCAGCAAAAGCTTTTTCTCTTTACATTGTTGATTGAGATCAAAGGAAAAACAAGTTATCGGCTTTGAAGTTGAAAAATTGTTGTCATGAACAGACCAAATATAACCAAGAAAGAGATTAAAAAAGCCATCTGATCAAACCATTACCTTCACCCACATATTGTTTGGCATTGAAATAAACACAGTCAAGATAGTGCAACCGGGACGGATGTAGCCTTCCAACTCAACAGGCATGTTGGCCAGCCATTCAAAAATCTGTAATTCAGTTGGCCAAATGCTAATAAATTCCCCAGACCTCTAACCACAGAAGCGTTTGATCTAATTAAATACTAAACTGTTAAGAAAAATTGTTTAAAATACTTGGTGCCGAAGTCTTCGTGGGAATTCTGCTGGATTCCAATCATAAAGCTTGAAAGAGATCCTGCCTGTAGGGCACTATAATGAAACACAAAATCAATATATATACACACAAAGACATGCAACAGAAAGTGAAGATAAAACATGGCTAGCGCGAACAAATTGGAGAACCCACCATGGATGAGTATGCCGTCTTACTGTCACAGTAAGAAGTAGAATTGGAAAACTTGGAATCATCTTTCCCTCCATCTGTTTCAGTGTCAATAAGAGTTACAACACTATCATTACGAATATCCTGCAACAGGGGAGCCGAACAATGAGCAGAAACAAGAGCTTCTTCAGACTCAAAGGCTGGTTCTTCTTCAGCTATCAGGCCACTCAAACCATCTGAATGATACAAAGTAATAAGGTATGCAACAAGGAAGGAGAACTTGAAGTTTCAAAGAGAAGAAAAAGGATGATTTATCCACAACAGCAACATTAAATCTAATTTTAAAAACCTTTTCCTGCTTCACCATCACAAGCAATGCCATCGCTTTGTATAGCACCTTGAGATTCTTTATTGACAGCAGTCTTAGAACCAACAAGCTTCCTTCGCCGTCTAATGTTGTGACGCTCTAGTTTCCTTCGACAACTCCTCTTACCTTCATCAAAATCAGACAGCAGGTGGAACCTGAAAAGTAATTGAAAGACAAACTTCAATACAATAAATAACAATAGCCGTGCACCCAACCCAACCCCAGCCCCCACCCAAAAGAATTCCAGCTCTTAAAAATTACCATTAAGAACAACTCCATTCATGTTTTAAACTTCAAAATTCACTTCTAGACTATACACTTCCATGAACAGAAAACACTAACTGTAAACATCAGCAGAAAAAAAAGATGAAAAATTGATTACAACTTCTAAAGGTTCCGTTCAATTGTTATTTGCTTACCCAGACTTGGGAGTGCTTGCTGGATACACTGCGTATCGAACACGGTACAATTAGATTCTAAGTATTTTCATGTATAAAGGGATCCATAGATGTCACTTCCCTATGTCTGCAGACTGTTGGACACTGGTACTTAAACAAGAATGAAGAATCCGAGCAACATAGCTTTTGCTATTTAATTTTCGCCCTAAAATTTCATTTCTACAGCTAAATATACTGTAGAGGGTCTTTTGGTAAGGTGAGGAGACATTAAAATCTAGCAAAATGAGATGTCGTGGAGAGATGGAGGAGAGGAAGATCGAAGCAGATTCTAGAAAACAAGTGCGGCGGAAGGCACGTAGCTGTGATTGTAGAAAGTTGTAGAGAGAACCTTAGAGTGCTAAGTTTGCCAAAAAATCAAAAAGTCCCAAATGAAACGTTCAAACCTTTATTTATAAATGGTTATGAAAAGAAAGTGGGCATAAACTCGTTAAAATGATGGGTAGTAGGAAAAGTAAATTATACAGACAATGGGTATAAAAACAGTTGCATAAAAATTACACCCACTTAAAATATTTTAGATAGCGAGAACAATTTTTAAGTGCAAATGCAAGAAAAAAGGAGGTAACACTTTTATTCCACAGAAATGTTAAAAGAAATAAAACTTATTAACATTTTCTATATATGAGCCTTCAAGCCATGCTCTCTAGGAGATCCAAAAAATGAAACAACTCAATAATTCTGCCAACCTCTTCCCATTTCCTAAAGTGCAGTTAACGATTAATAGAGTAATTAGTTAAAAAAAAATCATCTACATATACAAACTATGAAACTAAGCATTGAATTTCATAATGAAAACAAAAACCTTCAAAAAATTTCAATAATAAAGCCTAATTTATAAGTAGATAGACTTGTGTTTAGCCTAAAATTTGAGAAGCAACCGGGGGAGGGGGGGATATAGCAGAAGAACAAGAAAATAGTGTAAAATAGAGCTTACTTGCCACACTGTTGGCAATATCTCTTGGTTTCTCCATCGATCAAAACGGTGCTGGAGTTGGCGCATCGTAGACAAATTCTATGCCTCCTGTGATAACCTTTAAGCTCGCTAATATCCACTTCGCAACCCGGAACTTGGCATCGACACGTCCCCGACCCGACTCGACCGGTTCGGGCCCTCTTTTTCCCCGGCGCCCCCGCCTCTTCCTCTTCAAGCTTCTCGACTTGGGCATCGATCTCGGGGCACGCACAGGGGACCCGACCAGCTATGAAATTCGAACAAGTCATCCTCGGGTCCCGCTTCCGTACACGATCGGGCGCCGGAGCTGTATTGGGATCGCCAGCCAGAGCGTCTAAAGGAGGAGGAGAGAAACCATAGTCGTCAAAGGAAATGGGTAAGTGATCGTCAGAAGTTAATTCGAGGAGATCATTCCAGTCCCAAACGGAGGAAGTCAGTTCAGGTCCGGTCACCGGAAAGTCCATTTTACGATTCTCAGACCGATGATCGCCACGAGGCGTTTGCGTAGCAGGAGATGGATCTTGGTCCATAATATAAAAAAATCCCCAAAGTCCATACGATTTGGTTATTTTGGTGGTTGGATTGGTTGACGGGAAAAAGGGACACAATCAACGGGTCGGTCGGGTCATATCGATACCCGGAGTTTTTTATTAACATTAGGTGGCGACTCGTATCGAAGATTCCAGCTCTTTATTTTTATTTTTTTCTGGGTTAATGCCATGATATGTCCTCAAATTAAAGTGTACATTTCAAATTAATCTTTAAACTTCAAATCGCTCCAATTGAGTTCAGTTATGAAAGTGTCACTATCATAACCAATTTACTCATTAACTTGGATATTAAATTATAGCTCAAATTTGACATGTAATGTATTTAAGACACATGTATACTTATTTAAATCTAATATTGTAAAAAATATATTCTAAATTTTTATTGACATTGCTTTTTATTTTTAAATTCTTTTCCAAATCCGAACTAATATTTAACTTATAAATCAATGTCTAGACTGATGGAAAACCACTTTGAATTTCAATTATAATATTTTGAAGTTTATAGATCAATTTAGAATATATACAATAGTTTGGGGATGTTTTGTAAAAAAAACCCTTTGTGTTTTAAATCATTTCTATTTTTACCATTTTTGAGTCATGGGAAATGACGAAAATGTGGTTATTGTGGCGACATCGTATATAAGGGTGTGACGCGCCGGGGAAGGACACGCGGAGGGTGGAGCCGTGAAGGGTATACGTGGGGAGGAAAGCGCGTGGGATAGGAAGGTGGAGAATTGTTGTCGAAATTAGATGAAGCGGCGAGATGATGACATGTCTTGTTCCAAAAAAAGGGGATATTTATAAGACAATAATGAAGCTCAGAACCGATTCACCAAAGTCAAATCTCAAAAGTCACGCATTTTTATGGTTTTGCTTTCCCCTCAATGCTGTCTTAAAACTGTTTGCACTGTACCTTTCCATTCAATTTAATTCTAATATGCCTTATATATTTTTGTTGAGAATAGAATTGTAGTATCTTATCCTGTAATCATCATATCTTAATAAACAAATTTAAGTTGAAATTAAAAAATATATATATTATGTCCAATCAAATCATGTTGTCATTACCATAAATAAAGAATTGATGATTCAAAATGTGATTTGAAAGTTTTCATTTTTATAATTCAAAACTTGGAAATCTGTTTATTTGCCTTTGAAGCAATTATTATTAATATGTAAGTCGGTTTTACCAGTGAGAATTTTGAATTTTTTTAATTATGCTGTTCAGTTTATTTGAAATAAAAAAAAACCAAAATTTTATTTATTATCTCTCATAAAGACAAAAATACAACATTCTTTCACTAGAATTTAGAATTAATGAAATAATTATATAGCTAACCTATCTGCATTTGAGGTTAGATACACCCTTTAAATTAGAAACATAATTGCTTGATATATTTCATCATAAATCAAATGATAATTGGTGAATAAATCAGCTTAATTAGAAAATATATTTTGTTATAAAATTTAACTTTTATGCCTAGTTAGGAGTTATGTATATGGGAGTTATGTGTATGTGAAAGATAATTCAGGCCGATTATTTAGGATGTGCTCAACATGCTGAAAGGGTTTACATCCTGTCCTTTCGAATTCGTAGCGAAAGAAGGTAATGTTACTACGCATGTGATGGCATCCGAAGTTATGAAACATTCGGAAGATTATTTTTGAGTTAAAGAAGCTCCACTTAAGGTTTTGGAACTAGTCAATCTGGATTGCCGTTTTCACCAATCACCGTAGTCCCCTCCTCTTTTTTTGAAGTTCTTGGTTGAGAAATGTGGTCTTTCTTGAGGAATCTCAACCCTAGTCTCTGATTGATGCCACTGTTTGCCAGCTATGGAAGTTTTGGCCATTTTTGGTTTGCTTTTTTCGTTGAGTTTGGAAGTCGTTTCTTGTAAATTTTGTGTTTAGTTTTCCTAAGTTTGTTTTTTATTTTCTACCTAATTTTGTTGTTGCTAATTTTTGTTTTTAGACTGCTGTTTTACTTTGGTTTTGTTTTTTTTGGACTTCCAGCCCATGTTTTAAACAAAACGGACTGTTTATTTAAAAAAAATGTATCTTTAATATTTTAGTAGAAGGATTATGAATCTCACATTGTTTAAAAATAAAAGGTGAATTTATACAGAGGTAAATTTAGGGGGCTGACAGGAGCCCTACTCCCCTTAAAATGAGAAATTAGTATTTAAGCCCTTTAAAATTTTAAATTAATAAAAAATAAAATTATATTTTGGCCCCTTAAAATTCTAAAAAATTAATTTAATCTTTTAAAAATTATAAAAATATAAACTGTTAAAAAATAAAATTTCATTCGACCCCTCCTAAAACAATTTTCTAGTTTCACCCTTGAGTTTATATAAAAACCCATTTGTTAGCTACAGAAGGCTTGAGAAATGGGAAACATAGAGATATGAATAGTGGGGTACCTGGTTACGTCGAGGAGCTAGTGGAAAGAGACCGATAGAGGAGTGTGAATGTCTTATGTGCGTTGTGTCAATCTGCATTCTGGGATAGTTGAAAAACGTGGGAGAGGAAAGAGGGACGGTAGATGAAAAGTTTTTTTGAAGGTTAGGAAGGTGTGATAATTAATGGAGTTATTTTACAATTTTTTTTTTCAGGAGTCGTGACTATCTTGTTGCTGATGGCTTGGATGCTTCTAAAGCAAACTCCTTCCACTGAGTTTGGGTTGTTCTTGAGTTGGCTCATTTTTATTTGTATTGGATTTCTTTCTGTTTTGGGGCTTTGTTTTTTAGATTTTAATAATAAAATCCAGCTAAATTATCTCCAAAAAAATAAAAACAAAGATAGTAGAACCTTGGGTTTGTATAAAAATCTATGCTGTAAGTCTTATTTGCACCAAACTAAATATTAAATTTTTCATTTGATTTTTTCTAAATTTTGGAATATTGGAAAATGTAACTAAATATTAGGTTAGTGGTGTTGTCGCCATTGATATTTTACAAATCAAAACTTACATTGTGTTTGTTGAAAAATTATTTATTTATAAAAAATTTAGACATTTTCTCTTTTTCATACCTCAGCATTTTGAATTTTCCATTTTTAAAAGAACACTTTTGATGCAGTTAACAAGGATTTCAAATTACTTAATGTTGAGTATTGGAGGAATCAATTTTCAGTTAATATTTCATAAGGATTCCTTATGTACTATTCTAATTCCAAATCCATATTGCATTTTACACCTAGCCTACAATTGCCAATTAAATTCAAAACTAATTTCTTTCCCTCATTTATTTTTTTAATTTTATTATTTTTTTAGGATAAAGTATATAATTAGTTTACCCTATTTTTTTAATTTTATTATAATTCTTTATTTTATTATAATTTTTCATTTGCGTGTTTTTGTTTTAATCATTGAACTACAAAACCTTTTAATTTGCTCACTAATGTTATCATTCAATTTTGTTTTGGTCACCCTTTGTTAAACCATTAACAAAATTGTTGATTGTGATCTTTTTTTTTAATTGGTATAATAATACATTTAGGTAGAAACTTCGTTAATGGTGGGTGACCAAAAAAAATTAAATAATAACATTAGCGATGAAATTAAAAGTTTTTATAATTTGATGACTAAAACAATATATATATTACTAATTAGATGTCTAATTATATAGTTTGTGTAACAGCTTGATTTTGGGCCTAGTTGGAATAGTGGTTTCGGGACTACAAATCTGACTTAAAAAATTTATTTTTATTATATTTTTATGGTATAAAAATTCACGGGATGATTTTGTGAAAATTTTGTTCGAAAATTTTGACGTTTGGGCACTCAATTTAGTCAAAAGGACTAAATCTTAAAAAGTGCAAAAGTTGAGTTCTACATGTTAAAGGTGTCCAATTGTTATGAAATTTTAAATTGGAGGTCCTTATATGGTAATTAGACCATTGGTTAATTTTTTGGTCAAAAATGGGCATGAAATAGGTGAAATAAAATATTTTTAAGTTAGGGGCATTTCGGTAATCTAATAATTAAAAGAATTAAAAAGCCAAAATAAGTCAAATTGTCCATCTTCTTCTTGTTCCAGCCGAATCTACCATGGAATCCATGGCTAGGGTTTGGTTCAAGCTTCCAAGCTTCATAGTAAGTGCATCCTAGCCTTGTTTTTAATGTTCTTTACATTTTTGAAGTCCCCGTAACTCGATTTACTTATTTCTAACATTATTTTGAGCTAGGATTCATGTTTAAAAATTAAACCATGAGTGATATGTATGTGTTTTGATGTCTAATGGTAGAAAATGAATGTTGAGTGTTAAATAAACGACTTTTACTAAGTGATTTTTGGTGAAAATGTCTAAAAGGACCATTTTGTAAAAAAATATAAAAATGTCATAAAAGTGTGATTGAGTGGAAATTGTGGGCTGTTATAGTTATGAAAATGATTCGGTTAGGCTTAAAGTGCAAAGAAATTGAATAAAAATCATTTTACGAGCTTAGAGGCAAAAGTGTAAATATGACAAAGTTTAGGGGCAAAAATATAACTTTACCATAATATGATTTTTGGGTCACGATGATTAATGTCACTAATTAGCAAGCTAAATGTGATATTATAGATCAAGGAAAACGAGATTTGGACTTAAATCGGGAAGGTACGAGTTATGGAATAAAATGGAATAATAAGTCGTGCTCGAATTCGAGGTAAGTTCATGTAATAATAATAATGCAATTTCATACTTGAATTATAAATTATACTATTGTCTCATAAATTGAATGAGTTGTCATACAGATGCATATGACGAGAATTTGACAAGTAAGTACCTACGATAAGTTATCGTTGATTGTGATTGAATCTAAATTGGTAAGTTGATTTGAACTTGTTGAGCTAAAGGTTATTGTATGTTATGCATAAAAGGTGATCTACAATATGTCTATGATGTGTGATGACAATGTGATGAATTGTGATTTGTGTTAAAAAGCGATTATCATGATTATTAACATTATGTGAAATCATGAGCTTAATTACCATCATGAGATATATGATTCGGTCCTAGGGACAAGATGTGTATTCGAAGAAGCCCCGAGTGACCGTGAGGAATGCTTAGGATTCAGATATCATGACACCATGGTTAATGAGATAACGTGTAAGACCATGTCTGGGACATGGTATCGGCGTTGATATGTGTGCCAGTGTAAGACCATGTCTGGGACATGGCTTCGGCGATGATATGTGTGCTAGTGTAAGACCATGTCTAGGACATGGCATCGGCACCGATATGAGACTTCGTATAAGATCATATCTGGGGTATGGCGTCGACATGTGGATCCATGTAAGACCATGTCTGGGATATGGCTTTGGTACTTTATTTAGTGTATGATGATTGTGAAAGTCCTTCAGTATTCTAGGTGGTTCAATGGGCCATTCAAGATTATGGTTAAGCAGTGGAGTAATATGTGAAAAGTGTTGAAAGGGTACAGGTATGAACACTAATCTTATGGTTATTGAGACTATGAAATGTCGAGACCTCAGTGAGCTAAGATGTATGAATTATGATTATGAATTTTGTTACAATATCATGCTAACTTACATTGTGTAATTGAACATGGAATCCATGAAATGGTGAGTTCATGATTAGTTGAAAATGAACTTATGATAGTTATCATCATATTGCACTAAAATAGTTTTGGACAGCAGTAGTAGTTCGACTTTGAAAATCCACCAAAAATCGTGAAAATCGAATTAGAAACTGAATAAAACATGAATTAAAGCACACTGAGTTTAGTTTCACACAGAGGAAACGGTGTAAGTAAAAGAATTTCATATTATGAGATATTTGAATTTTTGTGAGACAGGGTCAGAGTGATTTTGGGCTCCCCTATCTTAAATTTGGAAAATCACGAAAAATTGTACAAGAATAATTATGGGTTATAATTTATATTCTTAAAATCCTTGATGAGTATATTTTCAAAAGAAACAAATAGGAATATCATCTGAATCCCGTATGAGGAGATAATTAATTTTTAGTGAAGATGGGTTGGAACTATTGGACAGCAAAATAGGGGAGAATTTAAAGAATAAACTGTACTTATTTGCTAGACCAAAAATTCTAAAAATTTTATAGGATGAATATATGTGAGTCTAGTTTTAGGAAAAATTAGCAGATCTTAATTTGGAGATCCGTAGCTCAAGATATTAATAATTTAGTAACTATAACTCGAGTAGACAGCTTGGCTGGAATATGAGCAAATAATGGAATTATGTGCAACTTCGATTGTGTTACCCTGAGAATATGTTGTAAGAATTTTACAAAAGCATGTTAATAAATTGCTTATTATTATTTTCGTACGGATTTACTAAGCTTTATAGCTTACCCACTCCTTTCCATTTCTTTAGTGTTGTCAGGTTAGCTCAGGGTTGGAGATCTTTGGAGGCAGCATCACACTATCAAATTATCAAGTTGGGGTATTAATAAACCTTAAGTGTTTTGAAGTGAGTGGCATGTATAGAGACTTAGTACTTTGTGTTATGTGTTTAACGATTTTACCAAATGTATTGGCTTATAATGATTCAAGTGTATATAGCCATGAGATGTGGCTTATATTAGTTATGGGTTTGTAAACCTATTTATCCATGTGTAATGTGCTAACACCTTGATATGTGATCATTTGCTTATATGTACCGAAATCTTGTGTGATGTGGTTATACTTGTTTGCTATAATTAAGTTGAAGTTAATTAGTATGATGATAACCGTGGTATAAAAGCATAAGTTGTATTATAATAGACAAGGCCAAATGAGTATGAGAAACACAAGTATGATGACATGCAAATGTTATGTTTGTAACTTAATTGAGGATGCTTAATCTTTAATTGGATACCATGTTGTATGCCTTTGATGTTGTATAAGTGTGTGAGGGATTAAGGTTGACCAAGGCTTGGAAAATAGCCTAAGTGTTGGCCACACGACAGAGACAGGGCCGTGTGTCTCAGTCGTGTGGAAGACACGACCTAGCACACGGGCATGTGTCTTGGCCGTGTGACCTTAAAATGTTGCTGACGTCATAAATAGAGAGTTACACGGGCTAGGGACAAGGGCGTGTCCGAGCCACACAGGCGTGTGTGACCACATGGCCTACCCACACGGGCGTCTGACTCTCCAAAACTAGAAAATTTTCTAAGTGTTGTAAAAAGTTTGTAAGTTCTTGGTTTAGTCCCGTACCGCCCTCGAAGTATGTTTTGGGCCTCGTAAGCCCATATAAGGGACATTATGAATATGAATAAATGTTTTTAATTTGAACGAAATTTTTTTATGGCCCGATTTTTCATATATGTGTATGTTTAAGTCTGGTAATGCCTCGTATCCTGTCCCGACGTCGGACAAGGGTAAGGGGTGTTACATTTTGCCCTATTTTCTATTATATTATTCTAATTTTCATTAATTTTCATGTTTGAAATCATGCTAAAATTCTAAACTGAAAATCCTTAATTGAATTTTTTTTCCTTGGTTTTATTATTCTATTTTAATTTTAAAGAAATTTTTTTATTTAACAATTAAAATTTAATTAAACATAATTAAAATTCTTTCATTAAATTGAATTATGTGGCATTTTTAAAATAAAAAATTACTCACGTGGTCAATATTACACATGTGAAAGACCAATAAATAAATAAAAATACTAAATCTATAACACCCCTTACCCGGTCCGGTCATCAAACTCGAGTTATAGAATGCTACAACATATAACAAAACAATTACATCTAAAAGCAGCATTTAACAATCAATCCAAACATTAAACATTTTATATATTCAATAAATCAACAAAGCAAATCATAATCCATGTTTAACATGATATACAAACAAATTTGAGTCTAAAACGAGCTTACAAAAGCTCTTCAACCAATTCGGAAACAAATAAGGACCTAATTAAACATATATCAAATAGTATGAAATTTTTTGAAAACAGGGGTCACACAGCCATATGAAAGACTGTGACCATGTGTGCAATAACCACACGGCCATGGCTAGGCTATGTAACTAACTGTGACCGTCTGGGATGCATGCATTCCAATTCCAAAAGAGCACATGTTCGTGTTATTAGCCCTGTGTGACACACGAACGTGTGTCAAACCGTGTGCTCAAGAATATGTCTCCAAATGCCTAGTTTTGTGTAAACATTCAATAAGGCCTAAAATGCACTCTTTCATTAACATCAAAACCTACACAAAGTATACATATTAACATGCCAAAAATGCAACTTAAAATGCGTAACTACTATGCCACATTTGGCACCATATTTCAACCAAAACCAAACCAATCCAATACGTGCTTATCGTACACACCATTCATTATTTAAGCATCGCTATACCAATACCATATCAAAACCTAATAACACTTTAATTTAAGTCTATTCAATGTCACAAGCATATAAGCATATGCATGAACCAAACCTACCAAAACAACATCAACATCTCTTTTAGTCATTACACTTATAACATATCAACATGAGCAAGTTCATAACTTTCAAATTCAAAACATATATATACATTAACACCTATTACATGCCAATTTAGAACATGGTGTTAGCTCAGAAGGATCAGCTCGAGATCGCCAATAGGGAAGTTGAATAAGCCTTTGAGAAGTTGTGGTGGAAGAAATGAAAATTGTGCAACAAAGAACACAATAATTTATAGTGGTTCGACCCCAATTGCCTACTCCACTACCTTAGCTTACCATAACTAAGGATTTTCCCAAATTCACTAGTTTGGCAACCTTTGATGACAATGTTGAACCTTACAATCTCTCTTAAGATTTATGCTCCAAAATTTAAAGATATAACTCCCTTAAAGTTTCTACCAAACCTTAAGAATTAACCGTCTCTCAAAGAGAAACAAATAAGCAAACAAAGAAACAATCCTTACAAGATTAGAATGTTTGCCAATTAAGCACAAATACAAAGAAGAAAACTTTAGATAAATGAATACAATGAAAACTCACAAGTGTTTACAAGAAAAGGTATGAAAGAATTGAGCTCAAGGTTGTGTTGATTGATCTTTAAGCTTTGCGCATGTTTCTTGTTATTGCTAAACCTTTGAAAGATGGTATTTATACCCTTTAAATGATTTCCAACCGATGTGGTTGTTGTAGAAGTGAATGTAGTCATTGGGATGAAATTCCATGTCATTAACTTCACCTACAGCAATGAGTATCGATACCTACTAAAATGGTATCGATATTTTTTGTAATTAATGTTGATTTCAGTGACCATTGGAGCAGGAATATTAATACTGTAACAACCCGATTTCAGTGGTGTTGGAAATGGTGGTTTAGGATCACAATTCCGACAAGGGAGTCAGTAAATATTATTAATTTAACATTTACAAACATATAGTAAAGTCATATTAAACTTTAGTTAAAAAATTTAAATGTTTGAACTGCTAATTAAGTAAAAAGGATTAAATTGTAAAAGCTACAAAAGCTAAATCCTATTAGTTAAATATACCAAATAGCCATGAAAAAAGGAATAGGTGGACTTAAATGGTAATTATACCAAATGTAACACCCTATACTCGGGTTGGCTGCCAAGCCCAAATATAAAGATGCCACATCACCATCTCGTGTCATACACAACATTTTAAAATCTCGTTATAAAAGAAACGTCTTTTATTTTAGTATTTATATAGGTGTTAAGTCAATCTTACTTTTTAGTTATCATCATTACATGCTAAACATACATTACATAGTCTTATAAAAATAATTATACATGCATTTAGACTAATCGACAAATTTTCCAAACTATTAGTAGGTATCGATACAAAAAGAGTGGTATCGATATTTCTCTCAAGTGGTATCAATACCACTTGGAAAATCGATGCCAAATTAGCTTCTTGTTCTTGTTTCAAAACCCCAACTTTCAAAAAATATCGGTACCACTGACGAAGTATCGATAATTTCATCCGAGTATTGATACTCGAGATAAAATATCGATACCTACAAACAAAATAGACTTCCTAAAATTCAAAAATAGCAGAGGTATCGTTTTTAAAGCCTGAATATTGATACCTCTGTTCTAGACTTTAAAAATATAACATGTATCAGCACAATGATCATTCTTGATTAGTCTTAAACCTCATGCATCAAATATCTTATAAAATACATACAAAAATACCTCAAATAGTAGTCCCAAACATCATATTTTCAACTCTACAAAATACCAATCATGTAACATCCCGAATTAGGACCCAGTCGGAATAGTGATTTCTGGACCACAAATCTGACATTAAAATAATTATTTCTTTTATGATCATTATGAGGTCTAGGATATGAGAATAAGTATGTGTTAAAGTTTCATGAGGAAATTCTATGTGCAAGGTGTCCAATTGGACATTAGGGACCAATTCGAATAAATTGCAAAACTTGGGTTCTAGAAGAAATTTTATGAAATTACTTTGGAATATTAATTAGAGGTCCTTAAAGAGTAATTTACCCAATTTCTATTTTTTTGGACAAAAACGGGCATGCATAAAAAATATTGGAAATTTAGTAAGGAAGGGCATTTTGGTTATTTGGTAATAAACTAAATAAAAAAGGAAAATCAAGCTAAAAGCCCATTTTCTTCTATACGCTACCAAAATTCTAAGGGTCTCCATAGCTAGGGTTTTCCAACATTTCAAGCTTGATATTAAGTCAATCCTAGCCCCGTTTTTAATGTTCTTCGTATTTTTGATATCCTCGTAACATGCTCTTTCTATTTCTACCCACATCTCATGCTAGGGTTCATGTTTAGAAAATTACCCATACATGATATGTTTGTGTTTTGATTATTTATGAAGGAATATGAGAGTTTAAAGGATGGCAAACAACTTTTACTAAGTGATTTTTCATGGAAATGGCTTAAAGGACTAAATTGTAAAAGTTGTGAAAATGGGCAGAAAAATATAGAATGAAGAGAAAACATGGGCTGCTATAAGTGTGAGTAACATTTGGCTAGGCTTGGGTAGCCAAAGAATTACATGCATTTCATTATACGAGCCTTAGGACTAAATTGTAAATATTGTGAAAGTTTAGGGGCAAAATAGCCCTGGGTGAGTTTTAATCCTAAAATGAAAAATGTGATGTATTTTTAATAGTCTAATTTTATTGATATAGACCTCGAGGAACTAATTCCAGAGGTCGACCGTGGAAAACGAAAAGTTTCGGAATAATCGAGACACGAATCCGAAACGACTACTAGGTAAGTTTGTATAACCCGAAGTAAACTCTTAATATACTTAAAATGCATGTTCTTAAATGTATGATAAATAGATATTCATTGCATGACAATTCATAACACGTGCTAGTGCAAATGAATAGATGATAAATGTCCCGGTTGAAATAAAAAGGGAAATCCGATGGTTAAATTATTGCTTACATGACTTGAGATCCTGCATTTGTTGCAGAGAAGGATTTAGCCCTGACGGGTAAGCTGATCTCAATATAGAAAGGATCTAGCTCGATGAATGTTCATTGAGTGATCGAGCCTCCTAAGAATATGGGTGCAATAAGGATTTAGCCTAGACGAGTAATTCGATTGAGGACTGAATTTAGCCTGGACTGGCAATTTAGATCCAAGCTCATGAGAGCAATTTTCGTTAAAAGGGATTTAACCTGGACTGGTAATCCCGAAAATGCTCAATGAGTTAATACTATGAGGGATTTAGCCTGCATTGGTAATCCCACTGTAAGATGTAAGGTTCGCAGGAGTGCGTACTTGAGATGATCACTTGTATGACTTGACAGTAAATGGGCTATCCATTGAGATTTTCGAGGAATTCAACAGGATTAACATGAGAAATAGAGAATGGAAATATTAAATTGATGAGCTCATCTAAAACTAATGACATGATGTATTGATATGAGACTAACTTGATGATTGAGTTCATGTGATAGGGAAACTATTTCATACTTAATGGAATTATTACCTAATATGGTTGTATGCTAATTAACCGGTAAGTTTTCTTTCCAGTTATCCGGACTTACTAAGTATGTAAATGCTTACCCCTCTTTCCTTTCCCTTATTTTTCAGAGCTCGAAGACTCGTGAAGGTTGGAAGACGGTCAGAGCTTTGTCAACACTATCAACTTGTCTTATTTTGGTATATAAAAACTTTAATTTCGTTATAATGGCATGTATAGGATTTTTTATTATTTTGTTATATGTGTCATTTGGCTAGCCAATATAAGGGCTTGAATGATATGCTTACACCATTTTGTATATGGCCATGAGGTATGGCTCATTTTGTTGTAGGTTATAAACCTACTAAATGTGCATGATTATGTGTAAATGTTTCTTGTGAACACTAAATGTGTTATACCATGAATGAACATGAAAATGATGGCCAAAACAATTGGGAATGGTTTAGGTCATAAAGGTCATGAGTTATAAAATGTGATTATTGGAAGAGTAACCCTAAAACAAAGAAGTTATTATGATCATAGTTTAAAATGAGACATGTAGTAACGTGTATGTCCTTGGCCAAGAAAGTTTAAGGGTACAACTATACCTTGTTAAATGTCTAAAGACCATAGTGGTATGTATGGATGTTAGAGGGAAACCAAAGGCTTGGAAAATAGCCCTAAAAAGGTTCACAGGGGTAGACATACGGGCATGTGTTTAGGCGGTGTATGACACACGGTCAGCCCTTATGGGCGTGTTGCTTGGCCGTGTGTCCCCTGCACCTAGAATTATAGGTTAGTTTGCATGGTAGTAAACACACAGATAGTGACACGACCGTGTGTCTCAACCGTGTGGAGGACACAACCTAGCACACGGGCATGTGCTTGGGCCATGTGCCCCCAAATGAGTGATGATGTCATAAACAGAATGTTTGGGTTTTTGGACACTAGCGATGACACGGGCGTGTCTAGGCTGTGTGAGGGATATGGGCCACGGAAACGATCGTGTGCTTGGCTGTGTGAAAACCCTTGTAGGTTCGAAATAGAAAATAAATCAAATAATTCAACACGGGTGAGGGCACAGACGTGTCCCCAAGCACACAGGCGTGTGATTTGCCTCCACACGGGTGTGTGAGGCATAACCCTAGGCATTTTACTAAAATTTTCTATAGTTTTTAGTTTAGTCCCTGACCGCTAATAATACACAGTTTGGGCCCCGTAGGCCCAAAATAGGGACAATATGATTTTGTTCAATTGGTTTGAATTTGGAAATGAAATTTTATAACTCATCTTTCTGAGATGTCTGAGAACGGGTCTGGTAATGCCTCGTACTTTGTCTCGATCTCGGGTACGGGTAAGAGGTGTTACATTTAGTGGTATCAAAGCTACAGTTTAGCCGATTCTCGGACTAACGTAGCATGTAGCTATACATGCCATTATACAAATTTTGATAGTGTGACATCTCCTAACTTTTTAATTGTATTTGAATATAGTAAATGTTTTCCAATCAAGCCCAAGATGAGTTCGAGGGAGCCGAGATCCATGCTCCAGCTTCCGTACAACGAGCTAGTTCTAATAATATTAGAAGGCCTATGTCTGAAGGCCGGGAAGTAGCGAGAATAGCCTTTTTCGATATGATGGATGAGTGCTTCAGGGAATACCTGAGAAACCGCCCTGAAATACCACGTCCACCTCCACCTACTAACTGACCTGATGAAGTACCAGGGGTTGTTGAACCGGTGAGAATTGGTAAGGCCCTAGTGGATAAACTTAGGAAATACGGGGCTAAAGAGTTTAGGGCTAAAGTTGAGGATGATGCTTAACGAGCTGAGTTCTGGCTCTAGAATACTGTGTGAGTTTTGGATGAATTGTCAAGTACACCCGAGGAATGCTTGAAGTGTGTTGTATCTCTTCTGACAGATACTGCATACCACTGGTGGAAGACAGTATCCTCAGTGGTACCAAAGGAAGACATTACATGTGAGTTCTTCCAAGCTGAGTTTAAAAAGAAATACATCAGTCAAAAGTTTTTAGACTCGAAGCGAAAGGAGTTCTTAGAAATCTAACAAGGAAATAAGACTATGTCAGAGTAGGAAAGGGAATTCGTAAGGTTAAGCCAGTATGCAACAGAGTGGGTCCAATTAGAGATAGAAATGTCTAAGCTCTTCGAGGAAGGCTTGAATGAGAAAATTAAATTTCTGATTGGGATCCTTAAGATACGAGAATTTGCCGCATTAGTTGATCGGGCCAAGAAGGCCGAAGAGCTAAATAATGAAAGAAAGTAAGCTAAGAGAGAAGCTCGAGTTTCAAGTAAGAGGTCTGGCGGCAGAGCACGCTCCTTCCCCACAAAGAAATCAACTGAAATCGAGAAGTTAACAAGAACGCTCCACTTCGTCGATAGAATATTCGAGTAGAGTAAGAAACTCCAAACGACATAACTCGAAGTCTCTTTCCCCTATGGTAACTAGTGTGGGAAACGTAGATGAACAAAAGCTGAAGTGTAAAAGCTGCAACAAATTCCACTTCGGAGAGTGCCGAATGAAGAGTGGTGCGTGTTTTAGATGTGGGTCTCTTGACCATTTTCTCAAGGATTGCCCGGATCGAGCTAATAAAGAGGTTGAATTAGCCCTGCAGCTGAATGCTCCTATTTCTCAAGGTAGACCCCCGAGACATCCCAGTAGTGCAAGTGGTAGTCAAACTGTTGCTAAGGATGCTACTACAAAATCAGAGGCTTGAGCCCTGGCAAGAACTTATGCAATACGCGCTCGAGAGGAAGCCTCTGCTCCTAATGTTATCACAGTTATATTTTTATCTATAATACTCGTTTCATTGCCTTAATTGATCCAGGGTCAACCCATTCGTACATTTGCATGAAATTGGTGTCTAGCATGAACCTGTCTATAGAACCTACAGAATTTACAATTAAGGTGTCAAACCCTCTAGGCAAGTCAGTCTTAGTTGATAAAGTCTGTAAAAATTGTCCCTTAACGATTCAAGGTCATTGTTTTTCGGCTAGCCTTATGTTATTGCCATTCGATGAGTTTGATGTTATACTTGGCATGGATTGGTTAGTTGTTCATGATGTGATTGTAAATTGTGGTAGCAAGTATATCGAATTGAAATGCTCAGATGGTGAGATTCTCCGGATTGATTCAAGTGAGTTGAATACTCCGTCAGTTGTGATTACCTCAATGATGGCTCAAAGGTATATGAGAAAAGGATATGAAGCCTACCTTGCTTTCGTGTTGAGTAGTAAAGAATCTGAGTTGTAAATTGTGGTAGCAAGTATATCGAATTGAAATTCTCAGATGGTGAGATTCTCCGGATTGATTCAAGTGAGTTGAATACTCCGTCGGTTGTGATTACCTCAATGATGGCTCAAAGGTATATGAGAAAAGGATATGAAGCCTACCTTGCTTTCGTGTTGAGTAGTAAAGAATCTGAGTTGAAGTTGGAATCGCTACCGATAGTATGCAAGTATCCGGATGTGCTTCGGGAAGAGCTACCTGGATTACCTCCTATTAGAGAAGTAGAGTTTGGTATTAAGCTGGTGCCTGGGACAACTCCTATTTCTATTGCTCCATATAGGATGAAACCCTACGAGGCCTTGTATGGCAGGAAGTGTCGAACTCCACTGTATTAAAGAGAACCTAAGGAATGTCAGATTCATGGAGTTGATTTTGTCAAGAAAATTGAAGAAAAGGTTAAAGTGATATGAGCTTGCTTGAAAGCGGAATTAGATAGGCATAAGTCATATGCTGATTTGAAAAGGAAAGAGATCAAGTTTCAGATTAGAGATAAAGTACTTTTGAAAGTGTCTCCATGGAAAAAGGTATTGAGATTTGGCCAGAAAGGCAAACTGAGTCCGCGATTTATCAGACCATATGAGATCATTGAAAGACTTGGACCATTAGCCTACCGTTTAGCATTGCCATCTGAATTGGAAAAGGTTCATGATGTATTCCATGTATCCATGTTGCGACGATATCGATCAGACCCTTCCTATGTGATTTCACCTACGGAAGTTAAAATTAGACCGGACATGACTTATGGTGAAGAACTGGTCAAGATTTTGGCTCGAGGTTAAACAGTTGAGGAATAAGAATATAGCCTTGGTGAAAGTTTTATGGCATCGACACGGAGTGGAAGAGGCTACATGGGAGCCTGAAGAAACCATGTGAAGTCAATATCCGAACCTGTTTATTGGAAAAACTTTTTAGGACGAAAGTCCCTGAGGGGGGAGAAATGTAACATCCTAAATTAGGGCCTAGTCGGAATAATGGTTTCGGGACCACAATTCTGACGTTAAAATAATTATTTTTTTATGATCATTATGAGGTCTAGGATATGAGAATAAGTATGTGTTAAAGTTTCATGAGGAAATTCTATGTGCAAGTTGTCCAATTAGAGATTAGGGATCAATTCAAATAAATTGTAAAACTTTGGTTCTAAAAGAAATTTGTACGAAATTGATTTGGAATATTAATTAGAGGTCCTTAAAGAGTAATTTACCCAATTTCTAAGTTTTTGGACAAAAATGGACATGCATGGAAAATATTGGAAGTTTAGTAAGGAAGGGTATTTTGGTTATTTGGAAATAAACTAAATAAAAAGGGAAAAATCAAGCTAAAATCAACCCATTTTCTTCTCCATGCTGCCAAAACTCTAAGGGTCTCCATAGCTAGGGTTTTCGAACATTTCAAGCTTGATATTAAGTCAATCTTAGCCCCATTTTTAATGTTCTTCGTATTTTTGAGATCCTCGTAACATGCTCTTTCTATTTCTACCCACATCTCATGCTAAGGTTCATTTTTAGAAAATTACTCATGCATGAGATGTTTGTGTTTTGATGATTTATGAAGGAATATGAGAGTTTAAAGGATGGTAAACAACTTTTACTAAGTGATTTTTCATGGAAATGGCTTAAAGGACTAAATTGTAAAAGTTGTGAAAATGGGTAGAAAAATATAGAATGAAGGGAAAACATGGGCTGCTATAAGTGTGAATAACATTCGGCTAGGCTTGGGTAGCCAATGAATTACATGCATTTCATTATACGAGCCTTAGGACTAAATTGTAAATATTATGAAAGGTAAGGGGCAAAATGGTCATTTTTCCCAGGGATGAGTTTTAATCCTAAAATGAAAAATGCGATGTATTAATAGTCTAATTTTATTGATATAGACCCTGAAAAACTAATTCTGGAGGTCGACCATGGAAAACGAAAGGTTTCATAATAACCGAGACACGAATCCGAAACGATTACCAGGTAAGTTCGTATAACCCGAAGTAAACTCTTAATATACTTAAAAATGCATTTTCTTGAATGTATGATAACTAGATATTCATTGCATGACAATCCATAAGACGTGCTATTGTAAATGAATAGATGATAAATGTCCCGGTTGAAATAAAAAGGGAAATTCGATGGTTAAATTATGGCTTACATGACTTGAGATCCTGCATGTGTTACAGAGAAGGATTTAGCCCGGACGGGTAATCCGCTGATCTCAATATAGAAAGGATCTAGCCCGGATGAGTGTTCCTTGAGTGATCGAGCCTCTCAAGAATATGGGTGCAATAAGGATTTAGCCCAGACAGGTAATCCAATTGAGGATTGAATTCAGCCTGGACTGGCAATTCAGATCCAAGCTCATGAGAGCAATTGTCTTTAAAAGGGATTTAGCCTGGACTGGTAATCCTGCCATAAGATGTAAGGTTCGCGGGAGTGTGTACTTGAGATGATCACTTATATGACTTGACAGTAAACGGGCTATCTATCGAGATTTTCGAGGAATTCAATGGGATTAACATGAGAAATAGAGAATGGAAATATTGAATTGATGAACTCATCTAAAACTAATGACATGATGTATTGATATGAGACTAACTTGATGATTGAGTTTATGTGATAGGGAAACCATTTCATACTTGTTGGAATTATTGCCTAATATGGTTGTATGCTAATTAACGGGTAAGTTTTCTTTCCAGTTATCCGGACTTACTAAGTATGTAAATGCTTACCCCTCTTTTCTTTCCCTTATTTTTCAGAGCTTGAGGACTCGTGAAGGTTAGAAGAAGGTCGGAGCTTTGTTAACACTATCAACTTGTCTTATTTTGGTATATAGAAACTTTTATTTCGTTATAATGGCATGTATAGGATTTTTTATTATTTTGTTATATGTGTCATTTGGCTAGCCAATGTAAGGGCTTGAATGATATTCTTACACCATTTTGTATATGGCCATGATATATGACACATTTTGATGTAGGTTATAAACCTACTAAATGTGCATGGTTATGTTTGAATGTTTCTCGTGAACGCCAAATGTGTTATACCATGAATGAACATGAGAATGATGGCCAAAACAATTGGGAATGGTTTAGGTCATAAAGTTCATGATTTATAAAATGTGATTATTGGAAGAGTAACCCTAAAACAAAGAGGTTATTATGATTATAGTTTAAAATGAGACATGCAGTAACGTGTGTTGAAACCATCTTTTAAAAAAAATTAATTTAATAAAAAAATAGGGAATCGACTTTTTGAAATACGGAAATGGAGTCGCCACCGATCTTTCTGTTTTGGTGTGATCGGATCACCTAAGGATTTGGTTATTTTAATAAAACATTTTGGTTTACTAAAACAACGATTTTGGTCTACGAACTTTTGAGAAAAACGGGTTCGGGAGTCTGTTACGCATGAGGAAGGATTAGCACCCTCACTACGCCCAAAATTGGTACCAAATCGATTAAATACTGTCCTTATGTCTAAGATTTAAAAATGTTTTTGAAATGTGGTTCCCTTTTTGATAATATTTGAATAACCCGAGTTGGTCATCAAAATTCTCTTGCTTAAGAGGAATATAGCACCACATCCAGCACGACAGGACATGATCCTTTATGCCCTCGAAAACATAACAAATTTTGACTTCCAAAAATATATACGTTGAAAACCGCAAGAGGATGCCCAATTATTTAGTCCAATGAGAAAATCGAAACCCAGCACAGTAGGGCACGACTCTTCGTATTTCTAGATGTCAGACATTGCCTTATTTTCGAATTTAGAGAGTATGAGTGAAATTCTAAAGGAATCTTCGATCATTTTGGACAAGCAAGAAATCGCAACCCAGCACGATAGCTCACGATTCTCTGAATTGCCAAACATCGAATATTACCTTCGTTTTGAAGAGTTTTTAGAAAACATAAGTGAAATTCAAAAGGGACCTTTGATTATTTTGAACAAACGAGAAATTGCAACCCAAAACGATAGGCACGATTCTGTGAATTGCCAAATATCGAACATCGCCTTCGTTTAAACAATTATTAAAAGACATGGGTGAAATACTAAAGGGACCTTCGATTACTTTGAGCAAACGAGAAATTGCAACCCAACACGTTAGGGCACGATGTTGCGAATTGCCAAATATCGAATATCGCCTTCGTTTTAAAGAATTCTTAAATAATAGTGAAACTAGCTTAAAACGCATTAATTCAATTTGAAATAAGACGAAATTAATCATAAAAATTTGGATTTTATAAAACCACATTTCGTAAACCAAGTGGAAAACAATGATATGGGGTAATATATGTACGCATAAAAGTATGACAATGGAAGAATGAAGATAGTGCAATTTATTTAATCAACTAACAAGCACTTAAACAACTACGTATAACAAACTTGGAAATATAACTCAATTTCAATCATGCATGGAGAATATTAACATGACAATATAAAGCAATGAATAAATAATATGCAACGACAACATACATGGCATAATATAAAATGATTACTACTAGATGCACAAAACTAAATGCAAATCGAAGAAGCAATATGGTATAAAACTATTTTAAAACAATGATAAGTACACGATACACACTATATGAATTGATGGATTGATAAATTGACAAACATTTGTAAAGACAAGCTTAATATACACATGCAATCATTAGAATATATATTGTAGAATGAATATTTTTAAAATACATAATATATAAGTTGACAAATTTGCGTAGAAACTAAGAGTACATAATTATTGAAATAAATATTATAGAATAAAAGTTTGAATCAAATTGCATGTAAAATATTTTAAACACAAATTCATTTATAGGTTTACAAAGTACATGATAATTTAAATAATATATGATACAAAAGAATAATAAAGATACATGACAAGACATAATACACAAAATAGATTTATAAAAAATATGTACGTAAATCTATTGTAAAAAGATCATGAGATTAATAATAATATATATATAAATTTTAAGTTAGTCTAAAAATTATACATACCTTTATATCAAAACATTTAAATAATAGGCTATATAAAACGCAAAAGCAATATAATATAAGGAAATATTCAAAAATAATAATTTTATAATTACAAAAATGAAGTTTCTAAAATTGTTTCATATATACATAAAGAAAATATTTGACAAATCATAGAGCAAAAAGTGTTTTAAAATAGAAAAAAAAAATCTATTAAAGTAATAAGTGTATTAATATATATACATATAAATCTAAAAGTAAGTACATGTAAATTAACATAGAAATGATAATATGTATAGGTTTAATAATGTATATAAATCAAATATGTGTACTAGTATAAGTTTAAAAATAATTTTATGCAAAGCATGTATACGAAACATGGTAGAATAAAAATATATGCTAAAATACATGGATAGAGTCAAAAGCCATTATATGTATGAAAATACATTAAGTTTATTATAATATATATGTATATGTATAATAATATAAAGGAAATAAACATTTAAAGTATACAAAATGTGATAATAACATTACAAAAACAAATTTACAATAATGAAGAAACAATTACCAAATTTGTTTGAAAATGTACAAATAAATAAATAAGAATAAAAAGGGCTATAAAATAAAAAAGACTTAATTAAAATTAAACTAAAACAAAAGGGGTAATTCGAAAATAAATCAATAATGGTAAGAGGGCCAGTAGGTAATGCGCGCAGCTGTGTAGGGACTCGAACTGGAAATATTTCAGTCCCCCAAAACGCAACACACAAGCGTAGACCAAAATGCGAACGCACACAAATTATAGGGACAATTTAAAAGAAAAGGAGATACGATATAACTGATTTGAAAACGACGCGAAAGGGGAAGGAATGATATTGCAAGTAAACCCTTACCGCAAAAATGCGTGGGTCCTCGGGGCAGTAAACTGGACCGGGTCGGGGCTCTTACCAAACGACGTCGTTTTTTAGCCACTGAAACAGGCTCGAAACGGCGTCGTATTTGGCCCTTTAAAAGAGCTGAAACTAAAACAGTCATTCAAACCCTAGCCCCCCAATCCTTTCTCCTCAACCGAAACCTAATCCCCCCTTCTGTTCGAATCTCAAGAGGTCCTAGCCGCCACTTGACCACCCTGAACGGTGATCGACGGAGGGAGATTTGTACTCTCCCTGACCCTGCTTGGGTCCTTACTTTAAGGGCTTCCGATTTCAGCCCTTACACCCCGTCCCGACTTCAATTAAAGCAAAGGAGACGAGGATTCCGACGGTTCGTGCTTATAGGTAACCCCTTTGCTCCCTTTTACCCCTTTTTATGCTCAAAATGACAGTATGTGCAACCAAACAATAAGAAAAGAAGATGAAAACAAACAGGAAAGAAGGGCCAAAGCCGAATAATCACCTTTTCAAGGTTTTGATTTCTTTTCTTTGTATTCAATATGCAAAAATGTGTGTGTATTCCTCTGAAAAAAACTTTACAATCGAAGATAGTAGGCTTTTATATCCGAATGTTCCAAAAAAAGTAAAAAATATAATTTTTCCTTTTGTTTTCGTGTTGCTGCTGTTGTTTTGGCTGACTAGCAGGCACGGGGTGTGGGTTGGCATCGTACAGAAGTTGTGCTGGCGCGGGCGTGGCTGCTGACGGTACGGAGCGTACGACGCTGGGGGGCTCGGCTACAGCGCAAAGGAGGGAGGGGTGACATAAGGTTGCTGAAGCAGTTTTAGTTTTTGGGCTGTGTGGGCCTTGAGGCTTTGGATTGTTTTGTAAATGGGCTAGGGTATTAGTTATAGGGTCATGTAATTGGGATTAAGTATTGGGCTGTAGGATATTTGGGTCTTTAATTTGGGGTTATTTGGGTTTTAAGGTCTTGAATTAATTTTGGGCTTTGGACTGTAACAGGACATTTAATTAATTATTGGTTTTTTTGTTTCTTTATTTTGTATTTTGGTTCTGACGTGGGATCGGGCAAATTGACCCGTTTACAGCTGCCCCTCTTTACTCATTGTCGTGTAACGAGAATAGAGCAAAGACTTCAAAGAAGGCTAATTTTTCTCGGTTTCGCGGAATCATGACTTTTTTTGTGCTTCTTTTCTTCAGGTAGCTTCAGTATGCTCTACTGCAACTTCAGGGAAACATGGTTCGCGTGTTTTTATCCTGCCCTACTGCAACTTCAGAGAGATAAGGATTGTGACTTCGATCTGCTCCACTACAACCTCAGGGAGACAAGATTTTGTAATTTTCGACCTGTTGCCCTACTACTTAGGGGGTTAAGGCTCATTTTCTTCGATCTGCTCCACTGGAGACGAGATCTGCAATCTCCAGCCTACTCAACTACAACTTTAGGGAGATAGGATGATGGCTTAAATCTACTTCATTGCAACTTCAGGAAGACATGATTCACCGCTTTCGATCTAGTCCACTGCAACTTCAGGGAAACGAGATCTACAGTTTCAGCCTACTCCACTACAACTTTAGGGAGCTAGGATGGTGGCTTAAATCTGCTTCACTGCAACTTCAGGAAGACAAGATCTGTAGAATTCACCAATGTTGCTACACCGTCTTTTGAGGACATGATTTGTAGAATTGGTTTTCCGTATCTATGCTTGTGCCAAATAATTAGGATGTCATGCTCAAAATGAGTCAAATGCTTCTAACTAGATGTGGTGCTTATGTCAAATAATTAGAATGCCATGATCGAAGTGAATCAAGTGCTCCTAACTAAATGAATGATTATGAATGTAGAAATGTCATGATAGTAATTCCCTTTTTAAAAGCTTAAGGTATCATTGCTCATAGTTCATCCGGGTTCTATCATTGATGTTCTATAGCGTCTTCTTGTCTAGTTGTCATCTTTGACAGAAAATTTGAAGGAATAGTCACAATTAGGACTACTCTTTTTCAAATGTTTCCAACTTTTAAACCTGGTTAGTCCTGACTAGTGGCCCTGTTTTAGGTCCTTGTACTATTTAGAGACTTTCCATAGTAATATGCATAACTTCTTTTGTGTGAATATTATAAGTCCAAGAATCGTGATTTCAACAAAAATACTCGAAAGAGATTATCATAATGGACAGAATTGAATTTTATTGAGCAAAACTCGAAGTGAATACATTAAACAAGATAGCAAATTTGCTAAGGCACAAAATAAAATGAGAAAAGAGGTTCCCTAGATATCGCAGCACGAGTTTCACTATTCAAATTTCTCAAAAGCTCCTTCGAACCAAATGTGTGTTCAGGAGATCCCGCGTATTTTGTTGATGCTCCAAGATGTACTGTTATTCCTTCTTGTTAATTTTGGGAGGACAAGATTACCACATGCCCCACATTCAAAATTTGAGCTGTCCGTTTTAAGGTTTGCAACTCAAAAACCCCTTTGGTCTCAAAGTGCCTTTTGCGGGTTTTCACCTTGGCCTCTCCATCTTTTTTTTTTGTCTCAAAGCGCCCTTTGCGGGTTTTCTCCTTCTTTAGGTAAAATACTTCTTGACCGAATCTGAATTTACAGTATTGGGCAAGTTTCTACCATCCATCTCGGCTAGAATCAATGCTCCTCTAGAGAAAGCTTTCTTCACCACGTAAGGCCCCTCCCAATTAAGCATCCATTTTACTCGAAAATCCTTCTGTATGGGAAAGATCTTTTTCAAACCCAGGTCTCCCTCGTGGAATTCTCTAGGGCGAACCTTTTTGTCGTAAGCCCGCATCATTCGTTTTTGATACATCTGACCATGACGGATAACTCTTAGCCTCTTTTCCTCAATCAAGTTTAATTGGTCGTACCGAGACTGAATCCATTCTGCTTCATCCAACTTTAACTCCGACAAAACTCGAAAGGATGGGATCTCGACTTCAATCGGCAAAATCGCCTCCATTCGGTAGACCAAAGAGAAAGGGGTTGCCCCAATTGAGGTTCTAACTAATGTTCGATAAACAAATAGGGCAAATGGTAACTTCTCATGCCAATCTTTGTAGGTCTCAGTCATTTCCCCTACAATCTTTTTAATGTTTTTATTAGCCACTTCCATGGCCCCATTCATTTTCGGGTGATACGGTGACGAGTTGTGGTGTCTAATCTTGAATTGACTGCAGACTTCCGCTATCGTATTGTTGTTCAAGTTTAATGCATTGTCAGATATGATCCACTCCGGCATTCTATATCGACATATGATCTCTATTTTCAGGAATTTACTCACTGCTGACTTTGTAACATTGGCATATAAAGCGACCTCTACCCATTTGGCGAAGTAGTTGATAACCACAAAGATGAACTGATGCCCATTGGAAGCCTTTGGCGATATTGGTCCAATCACATCCATACCCCAGATAGAGAAAGGCTATGGAGAAGTCATGACATGCAGCGGTGAAGGAGGCACATGAATTTTGTCTCCATAAATTTGGCATTTATGACATCTCTTGGTGTAATTGACACAGTCTCCTTCCATGATGGACCAATAATACTCGAATCTCATAATTTGTCTGGCCATTGTAAAGCCATTAGCGTGTGTCCCACAGACGCCTTCATGGACTTCTTCCAAGATTTTCTTAGCCCCTACAACATCTACGCATCTTAATAGCACTTGATCCTTTCTTCTTTTCTACAGGATCTCCCCATCTAAGACATAGTCAATGGCCAATCTTCTCAGTGTCCTTTTGTCATTCTCGCTTGCCTGGTCCGGGCACTCACTATTCTTCACGTATTGTAATATATCGTGATACCAAGGGTGGTCATCTTTTTCTTCATTTTCTTCGATATTATAACAGCGGGCCGGAGTTTCATAAATGCTCATCCGGATGGGTTTGACATCTTCTTGTTTGTTCACCTTGATCATGGAAGCCAAAGTGGCCAAAGCATCGGCCATCTGATTTTCGTCCCGTGGAAGGTAGCAGAAAGTAATGTCATCGAACTCTTTAATCAATTCAAGGACTAGTTTCTGATAATCAATTAACTTGGGGTCTTTAGTCTCCCATTCTCCCTTGAGTTGATAAATCACTAGCGAAGAATCTCCATAACCTCTAACACTTTAATATTGCGTTCTATGGCTGCACGGATACCCATTATGCACGCTTCGTATTCCGCCATGTTATTCGTACAATCAAAATCCAATTTACTGGTGAATGGATAATGATCTCCGTTTGGGGATACTAAGACTACCCCGATTCCATTACCCACGGCATTTGATGCCCCATCGAAGTTTAGTTTCCAAGGAAGTTCTTCCGGAGCACCTTCTTCAATAGTCGCAACACACATCAGGTCTTCATTCAGGAAATCGAAGTTCAAAGGCTCGTAATCTTCTAAAGCTCTACTGGCTAGAAAATCTGCTATTGCACTCCCTTTTATTGCTTTCTGGTTCACATAAACTATGTCAAATTCAGAGAGCAAAATTTGCCATCTGGCCATCCTTCCATTCAAAGCTGTTGACTCCATCATATATTCCAAGAGGTCCAGTTTTGAGATGAGCCAAGTAGTGTGATACAACATATACTGCCTCAGCCTTTGGGTTGTCCAAATTAGGGCACAACACAGCTTCTATACTGGTGGGTACCTTGTCTCACAGTAAGTGAACTTTTTACTAAGGTAGTAAATAGCTCTTTCTTTCCTTCCTGACTCGTCATGCTGACCTAGTACGCATCCCATGAAATTCTTAAATATCGCCAAGTACAATATCAATGGCCTATCGGGGCTAGGTGGCATCAACACTGGAGCGTTGGATAAGTACTGTTTGACCTTTTCGAAAGCCCTTTGACATTTTTCATCCCATTCACCTGGGTTGTGTTTCTTGAGGAGGCAGAAGACAGGGTCACATTTCTCGGTTAATTATGAAATAAACCGAGCAATGTAATTTAATCTTCCTAGAAAGCCTCAAACCTCTTTTTGGGTACGCGGTAGAGATAGCTCTTGTATGGCTTTGACTTTGTCTGGATCAATCTCAATCTCTTTTTCACTAACCACGAATCCGAGCAACTTTCCAGACTTGGCTCCGAAGGTACATTTGGCGGGGTTGAGTTTTAATTGGAACTTCCTCAACCTTAAGAACAACTTCCTCAGGACTTGTACGTGCTCCTTCTCGGTTCGGGACTTTGAGATCATATCATCGACATAAACTTCGATTTTCTTATGCATCATGTCATGAAAAAGGGTTACCATGGCCCTTTGATATGTTGCCCCCGCATTCTTCAGTCCAAACGGCATCACCTTGTAGCATAACATGCCCCACATGGTTAAAAATGTGGTCTTATCCATGTCCTCAGGATGCATCTTGATCTGGTTATATCCGGAGAAACCGTCCATGAATGAAAACAGTGAGTGTCCTGTCGTGTTGTCCACTAGGGTGTCAATATGAGGCAATGAGAAATTATCTTTCGGGCTGGCTTTGTTCAAATCTCTGTAGTCCACACACATTTTTACTTTTCCATCCTTCTTAGGGACGGGGACGATATTAGCTACCCAATCTGAGTATTTTACCACCTTTAGAAATCCAGCGTCGAACTGCTTTCGAACCTCTTCTTTTATTTTTAGCAAGATGTCGAGTCTCATTCTTCGGAGTTTTTGCTGAACTAGCTTACATTCTTCTTTTATGAGGAGTCGGTATACCACGATATCAGTGTCCAACCTGGGCATATCTTGGTATGACCATGCGAAGACATCTTTGAATTCTTGAAGCAATTCAATAAGGTCTCGCTTCATTTACATGGTAATACAAGTTCCGATCTTCACCTCTTGTCCCTCTCCTAAGCTCACGATTTCTACTGATTCTTTTTGAGGTAGGATTTGTTTCTCGTCTTGTTCTACCATCCTCAACAAATCAGGAGATAGGTTACAGCCTTGGTCATCTTCGAAATCCTGAGAATCCTCCATACACATATCTAGCTCAAAAGGAGATTCTGAGCCACTAGCAGTGTCACTCGTATCATTGATATCTGGGGACCTGTTATGAGGATGAAGGAAGATACAAAGAATCAAAAGAATTCAAGAACACTTATCCGTACGGTATGATTATGAATGAAGAATGAAAGAATATTTAGAAGAATGTTCGAAGAACAAAAGAATCCGAAAGTAATCATTCGTATAATATGATTATGAACGAAATTGAAAGAATGAAAGAACATCTGCTCAAAATGATAATAACTGTGCATTTTATTGAAATAACGTTTTTAAACATAAGCCTATTTCACAAAAGATTCTTATTACTCCTAGGCCTAGAGCAATAAGTGTGTTTTGGACATTACTCTGAGTCAGTTCTAAAAACTATAGGAATCTCTTCCGCAGTCCAGTTATCCAGAACACTCCCAGGTATGTAAGGGCAAATACCCGACAAGTTTTCTCCTCCAGACTCTTCTTCGTATATGGCATTGATGTCCAAGCTTTCCAACATTTCTTCTATGTCTTCCTTTCTTGGCATGCCCCGCTCAGGATGAATGATTCCTCCGGACGCAAAAGTTTTTGATATGTGGGGGAATATCATTGGCTCCTATTTGATTTTCTCCCCGGTTAACCATGCTCTCCTTCTTTCTTGCTTCTTTTCCGGCTCCCTTCTCCTTTGTCTTGCATCTGGCTTAAATCCCAAGCCGAAGCGATCTCTCTTGTCCTTCAATACCGGCGTTTCAATCTTTCTTTGGAGATGCCTCCCAAGTCCTCTTCCGGGTAGGGCCCCTTTTCCAACCATCAACTGTAGACTCATCCTCGTAGTTTTGGACAATTTTGGCATTAGAATCTTGCCTCCCTCGGCGATGAACGTCGCATTAACAAATTCCAAAGACCGAAATGAGCATTCGATTGCTTCATCATCTGTCTCCAAATAGGGTGCATTACTGCTTACAGTTGCAATGATATCCTCTTCAGCATTGATCGTTATCAACCGCCCCTCTGATACCAGCTTCAACTTTTGATGCAACGATGAAGGCACTGCCCCAGCTGAATGTATCCAGGGCCTCCCCAATAAGCAATTGTATGAGGGCTTGATATCCATCACTAGGAAATCCGCCTCATATGTGTTTGGCCCGATCTGAAGAGGTACCTCGATTCGGCCCATCACCCTCCTCTCTGTGCCATCTAATGCTTTCACTATGTTCTGGCACTCCTTCATGTGAGAGCTGTCTATGGGTAATCTATTTAGTGTAGTCAATGGCAGGACGTCCAAGGCTGATCCATTGTCAATCAGTACGCCTGACAGCGTATACCCCTTACAACGCGTGGTAATGTGCAAAGCTTTAGTCGACCCCATACCACCGAGTGGTATCTCGTCGTCATTGAAGAAGATATAGTTGTCGGCACTTATGTTGCTAACCAAGCAATCCAGCTTGTTGACGGAGATATCATTGGCAACATATGTTTCATTCAAGACCTTCATCAGTGCGCTGCGGTGGACTTCCGAACTCAGGAGTAAGGCCAATACCGATATGCGAGCTGGTTGCTTACGTAGCTGTTCCACTACGCTGTACTCGCTGTACTTTAGGAATTTTAGAAACTCCTTAGCCTCCTCCTCGTTAACTGGCTCATTGACAGGAAGTTCAGACTTGGTCGCTTTTTCCTTCATCTCTTCGACCACTGGGGCTTTTCTTTTTACGGGTTATGCCTTTTTGCTTATTGTATCTTAACGTTTCCCGCTACGTGTATAGGAGCCCCTATCTTGGTCTTCTTTTGAGGCGTCAACTAGGCTTTCCTTTCCCGGAATCGTCATGTTACAATCATAATTCCATGGGACTCTTTTGCTGTCTTTGTAGGGAAAGACTGCAGATCGTTGGATTATGACCCTCGATGGCATTTGCACTCTAGCTTCATTACTTTTGGGTCGTGATATGATGACCACGGGATAGTTAACCGTTTGATTCTGTACCGTCGATTCTCCTTCCGATGCACATATATCTTCCTCTCCGGGGTTTTTAGTTTCTTCATAAAACTCTATTTCTTTATTATTTATCATGTCCTGCACGAGGGCCCTGAATTCCACACACTCTTGGATTTCATGCCCCACCTTGTTGTGAAACTCACAGTAGTTCCTCCCTTCTTCAGATTCTTTTCTTGAATCCAACGCGATCAATCCTCTCTTGACCATCTCCTTCCACACCCGTCTCAATGGGGTCCTGACTTCTGAAACCTCATTTTTGATCCTCTTGTTCCTGCCTTTGTTTATCCCATTCACTCCTTGGTCGGCATGATTGGAGAGTGGATTTTCTGCTACATTGGGTATGGTTGGGTCGTCAAACCTCACAATCCCCATTTTAATGAGTCTTTCGACTACTTTCTTAAGCGCAGTGCAGTTTTTGATTGATTTCCCGGTGATTCCCCGCGTGGTATACACATTGGGCGTTTGTGTCATACCATTTGGGATACGGGGGCTATAGTGGCTTCAGGTAAAAAGGGGACACTACATGAGCGTTGAACAGGTTCTGGTATAGTTCCTTATACGTCATGGGTATAGGGGTGAATTGTGGCCTTTCTGTGTTCTCCCTCGCGTTGGATTCTTGTCTCACAGTGCTATATTGGTTGGTGGTCACCGTCTTGGGTTGATTTATGGTGAATGACTTGGACTAGCCCTTACTGAATGTACTCGTATTATTCACTTCATTATATCTTTTCCTTAGTGCCGACTTTCTGTTACTTTCTCCTGCTTCTATCTTTCCGCTCCTCACAGCATTTTCAATCATTTCACCCGTAATTATTATGTCCGAGAAGCTCTTGGTGGCACTTCCTAACATATGAATGATAAAAGGGGCCTTCAAGGTGTTGATAAAAAGCATCGTGGTTTCCTTTTCTAAAAGTGGCGGCTGAACTTGTATGGCCACTTCTCTCCATCTTTGTGAGTACTGTCTGAAACTTTCATTTGATTTCTTCTCCATATTCTGGAGAGTAATCCTATCGGGGGTCATGTCCGTCACATGATTATATTGTTTCATAAATGCCTGAGTCAGGTCCTTCCATGAGTTAATTTTAGCGCGGCTTAATTGGTTATACCACTTAGATGCCACCCCAACCAAACTATCTTGAAAATAGTGAATTAATAGCTAGTCATTGTTAACCCTGCAACTCTGATGTATACCCTTCAGCCAAGCTATCTCCTTTCTCTGATTGTAACCCTTCTGACCATGCACGAACGGCGGCATTATCCTCGACTTTACTAAGAAATTCATTCTCCATGTCAAACTTTGTAACTTAGTAATTGAATACGAATCAACACCTCATTTAGTATGCAATGTCATGCAAAACACAATCAAAACAAAACACAGGTTAGTATCAAATAATAGTGATAAAATGCAAGCACATAAGCAATAATTACAACGTATATACGGGTAAATACTAAGGCTTGATGCAGCTCCATCCAAGGATAGCTCTTAAGGTTCACTATATGTGGTTTGGTTCTAGAGATGAGGTACCCGAACCAGCAGATTCCTCAATCCTTACCCATTATAGGCTCATATAGATCGAGTTCGGTTCAGGGGGATACATTTCCCTATGACCATGCGGAGATGAAAATCTCACGAAATCATAGGTACGGATGTACCCCGGAAGCAATCCACTTGCCCATGAGGAGGTGAAAACCTCACAAAAGCATAGTTTCTTACTCCCACTTAGAAGGTGTGTCCACAGCGGTCATGCAATGCAATGTAATATTGTTTTACGAGACCCGAACCATAACAACCACACGAACAAATGCATTTGGAAAACACATTATTTTTAAAATAAATCTTTGATTTTTGACAAAAGGACAACAAACAATCAATTTTATGGCTTGACTTTCTCGATCGATCCCCAGTAGAGTCGCCAAGTTGTCGAAACCATCTTTTAAAAAAATTTTAATTTAATAAAAAAATGGGGAATCGACTTTTTGAAATACGGAAATGGAATCGCCACCGATCTTTCTGTTTTGGTGTGATCGGATCACCTAAGGATTTGGTTATTTTAATAAAACATTTTGGTTTACTAAACCAATGATTTTGGTCTACGAACTTTTGAGAAAAACGGGTTCGGGAGTCGGTTACACATGAGGAAGGATTAGCACCCTCACTACGCCCAAAATTGGTACCAAATCGATTAAATACTGTTCTTATGTCTAAGATTTAAAAATATTTTTGAAATATGGTTCCCTTTATGATAATATTTGAATAACCCGAGTTGGTCATCAAAATTCTCTTGCTTAAGAGGAATATAGCACCACATCCAGCACGATAGGATATGATCCTTTATACCCTCGAAAACATGACAAATTTTGACTTCCAAAAATTTATACGTTGAAAACCGCAAAAGGATGCCCAATTATTTAGTCCAACAAGAAAATCGAAACCCAGCACAGTAGGGCATGATTCCTCGTATTTCTAGATGTCAGACATTGCCTTATTTTAGAATTTAGAGAGTATGAGTGAAATTCTAAAGGAATCTTCGATCATTTTGGACAAACAGGAAATCGAAACCCAGAACGATAGGGCACGATTCTCCGAATTGCCAAACATCGAATATTACCTTTGTTTTGAAGAGTTTTTAGAAAACATAAGTGAAATTCAAAAGGGACCTTTGATTATTTTGAACAAATGAGAAATTGCAACCCAGCACGATAGGGCACGATTCCGTGAATTGCCAAATATCGAACATCGCCTTCGTTTAAAGAATTATTAAAAGACATGGGTGAAATTCTAAAGGGACCTTCGATTACTTTGAGCAAACGAGAAATTGCAACCCAACATGTTAGGGCACGATTCCGCGAATTGCCAAATATCGAATATCGCCTTCATTTTAAAGAATTCTTAAATAATTGTGAAACTAGCTTAAAACGCATTAATTCGATTTGAAATAAGACGAAATTAATCATAAAAATTTAGATTTTATAAAACCACATTTCGTAAACCAAGTGGAAAACAATGATATGGGATAATACATGTACGCATAAAAGTATGACAATGGAAGAATGAAGATAATGCAATTTATTTAATCAACTAACAAGCACTTAAAGAACTAAGTATAACTAACTTGGAAATATAACTCAATTTCGATCATGCATAGAGAATAATTAACATGACAATATAAAGCAATGAATAAATAATATGTAATGACAGCATACATGGCATAATATAAAATGATTACTACTAGATGCACAAAACTAAATGCAAAACGAAGAAGCAATATGGTATAAAACTATTTTAAAACAATGATAAGTACACGATACACACTATATGAATTAATGGATTGATAAATTGAAAAACATTTGTAAAGACAAGCTTAATATACACATGCAATCATTAGAATATATATTGTAGAATGAATATTTTTAAAATACATAATAGATAAGTTGACAAATTTGCATAGAAACTAAGAGTGCATAATTATTGAAATAAATATTATAGAATAAAAGTTTGAATCAAATTAAATGTAAAATATTTTAAACACAAATTCATTTATAGGTTTACAAAGTACATGATAATTTAAATAATATATGATACAAAAGAATAATAAAGATACATGACAAGACATAATACACAAAATAGATTTATAAAAAATATGTACGTAAATTTATTGTAAAAAGATCATGAGATTAATAATAATATATATATAAATTTTATGTTAGTCTAAAAATTATACATACCTTTATATCAAAACATTTAAATAATAGGCTATATAAAACGCAAAAGCAATATAATATAAGGAAATATTCAAAAATAATAATTTTATAATTACAAAAATGAAGTTTCTAAAATTGTTTCATATATACATAAAGAAAATACTTGACAAATCATAGAGCAAAAAGTGTTTTAAAATAGAAAAAAAAATCTATTAAAGTAATAAGTGTATTAATATATATACATGTAAATCTAAAAGTAAGTACATGTAAATTAACATAGAAATGATAATATGTATAGGTTTAATAATGTATATAAATCAAATATGTGTACTAGTATAAGTAAGTATAAAAATAATTTTATGCAAAGCATGTATACGAAACATGGTAGAATAAAAATATATGCTAAAATACATGGATAGAGTCAAAAGTCATTATATGTATGAAAATACATTAACTTTATTATAATATATATGTATATGTATAATAATATAAAGGAAATAAACATTTAAAGTATACAAAATGTGATAATAACATTACAAAAACAAATTTACAATAATGAAGAAACAATTACCAAATTTGTTTGAAAATGTACAAATAAATAAATAAGAATAAAAACGGTTATAAAATAAAAAAGACTTAATTAAAATTAAACTAAAGCAAAAGGGGTAATTCAAAAATAAATCAATAATGGTAAGAGGGCCAATAGGTAATGCGCGCAGTTGTGTAGGGACTCGAACTGGAAATATTCTAGGCCCCCAAAACGCAGCACACAAGCGCAGACCAAAATGCGAACGCACACAAATTATAGGGAAAATTTAAAAGAAAAGGAGATACGTCTATAACTGATTTGAAAACGGCGCGAAAGGGGAAGGACTGATATTGCAAATAAACCCTTACCGAAAAAATGCGTGGGTCCTTGGGACAGCAAACTGGATTGGGTCGGGGCTCTTACCAAACGACGTCGTTTTTGAGCCACTGAAACAGGCTCGAAACGGCGTCGTATTTGGCCCTTTAAAGGAGCTGAAACTGAAACAATCATTCAAACCCTAGCCCCCCAATCCTTTCTCCTCAGCCGAAACCTAATCCCCTCCTTCTGTTTGAATCTCAAGAGGTCCTAGCCGCCACTTGACCACCCCGAACGGTGATCGACGGAGGGAGATTTGTACTCTCGCCGACCCTGCTTGGGTCCTTGCTTTAAGGACTTCCGATTTCAGCCCTTACACCTCATCCCGACTTCGATTAAAGTGAAGGAGACGAGGATTCCGGCGGTTCATGCGTATAGGTAACCCCTTTGCTCCCTTTTACCCCTTTTTATGCTCGAAATGACAGTATGTGCAACCAAACAATAAGAAAAGAAGATGAAAACAAACAGAAAAGAAGGGCCAAAGCCGAATAATCACCTTTTCAAGGTTTTGATTTCTTTTCTTTGTATTCAATATGCAAAAATGTGCGTGTATTCCTCTGAAAAAAACTTTACAATCAAAGATAGTAGGCTTTTATAGCCGAATGTTCCAAAAAAAAGTAAAAAATACAATTTTTCCTTTTGTTTTCGTGTTGCTGCTGTTGTTTTGGCTTACTAGCAGGTACGGGGTATGCATTGGCATCGTACGGAGGCTGTGCTGGCGCGGGCGTGGCTGCTGACGATACGGAGCGTATGGCGCTAGGGCCTCGACTACAACGCAAAGAAGGGAGGGGTGACCTAGGGTTGCTGAAGCAGTTTTAGTTTTTGGGCCATTTGGGCCTTGAGGCTTTGGATTGTTTTGTAAATGGGCTAGGGTATTAGTTATAGGGTGATGTAATTGGGATTGGGTATTTTGCTGTAGGATATTTGGGTCTTTAATTTGGGGTTATTTGGGTTTTAAGGTCTTGAATTAATTTTGGGCTTTGGACTATAACAGGACATTTAATTTGGACTATAACAGGACATTTAATTAATTATTGGTTTTTTTGTTTCTTTATTTTGTATTTTGGTTCTAACGTGGGCTCGGGCAAAATGGCCCATTTACGTGTATGTCCTTAGCCAAGAAAGTTTAAGGGTACAACTATACCTTGTTAAATGTCCAAAGACCATAGTGGTATGTGTAACGCACCTAACTCGTATCCGTTGCCGGACTAGGGTTACAAGGCATTATAGTACAAAAACATAATTCTAAACTTTCACAAATCTAATCATAGTGTATTATCATGAATCATTTATTCATTTGCAAATATATATTTACATATACAAATACTTTTGTCGAAACCATTTTTATTTGAAAAAAACGGGATCGACTTTTAAAGTAAAATGTGGAGTCGCCACCAATCTTTTGTTTTAGGTATGATTGGATCACCTACTAAAACATTTTGTTCCATTTAAACCAATTTTGGTCCACGTAAATTTAAAAATGGGTTTGGGAGCCGGTTACGTATGAGGAAGGGTTAGCACCCTCACTATGCCCAAAAACTAGTACCAGATTGATTAAGTGCTATTCTTTAGTCTAGGCTTGTTTTAAAAAAAATTGAAATATGGTTCCTTTTAAAACATTTGAGTGGTTCAAATTGGTCTTCAAAACTCTCTCGTTTCAAAGGTATACAGCATTATATCCAGCACGATAGGACATGATCCTTTATACCTTTGAAAACACGATTGATTTTTGACTTCCAAAAGCTCTTAGTCAAAAATTACCAAAGGATGTCCAAATATTTAGTCCAACGAAAAATCGAAACCCAACACGGTAGGGCATGATTTTCTGAATTTCTAAATATTGAACATTGCCTTGTTTTAAAAAAAAATTAAAATGAATGATTATAAACTAGGTCAAAAACGCCTTAATCTTATTTGAAATAAAATGGAATAATTGATTTAAAGAGTTGAAAATTACAAAGTGACATTTGTAAACCAAAAGAAAAATAATAAACATGAGATAATATGTACACATAAAATACAATACTTGATGAATGTAGATAATATAACCTTATTGAACCAACTAGTAAAACAAACAATCAATTATAACTAATCCAAAATATAACCAAATTCATAGGCATGGACATAGAAAAATGAATAAATGTGGTGTAACTAATATATATGAAATAACATAAAAACCATTAACATATGAGATGCCAAACAACATAAAACTAATATGATACAAAACACTTTCTGAAAAAAAGTGGTACATTGATGAGCACGTAACACATGCTAGAACTTGAAATAATTTATAAAGGAAAACTAATAATAGATACATTTTAAAGTAGATGTTTCACAAAAAGACGTTTAAGTCAGATAACATGCAAAGTGTCAAAAACATTTGTTGAAATACATACAATAAAGGAAAATTTAAATAATATATAAAATATGAAAGGATAGCAAAAATACATAATAAAATATAGCAAAAATATATAATAAAATATAATCCTAAGAAATACACATAATAGGTTTACAAAACACATATCTACATAAATAGATTTAGAAGTAAATATTTGTAAAAAAAATAGCATGAGATTAATAGTATATATAAAATTAAATTAATTTTTCCATAAATTATATATGTAACAGATTTTAAAAATATAATTATGTATACAAAGAAAAAACTATATGTATAAAATCCATGAATTTGATGATGTATATAGATCAAACATATGTTCCAGTATATATATGTATGTGTAAAAAGAATTTTGAAATAAATAATGTATAAAATAATTTTACATGAAATAAATAGATTTGGATTAATGATACATATAGATAATACATACATAAAGATAATAATATATGAAAGTGTATAAAATAAGTAAATTGTACAATTTAAAATAGGGTCCTTAAAAGAAACACATTATACACATAAATAAATTTAAAGGAAAATATATATACATACATAGAAAAATATTTACATAGAATAATATGAAATCAATAACGTGTACTATAGTAAAAATAATTTAATATAAGTTATGTACGTGTATGTATAATAGTATTGGATTAAATATCATACGAATCTTTAAACGTAGAAATATATATATATATATAAAAGAACATTTTAAATAAACAAATTAAAAATATATATTTACATATATATACATGTATATAAATGAAAGTATAAAATAACAAACTAAGACCATGCAAAATTAATAAAATACTCCAAGATAATATATTAAATGACGAATTACAAATAAATTTTAAAAATAAAAGAATTACAAAGAATAAAAATATAAGCAGAAAATAAAAATAAAAACTCAATTGAGACAAAAATAAAACTAAAAGGACAATTTACAAATAAATAAAGCAACAAAGCATAATTAAGGATTAAAACACAACACGCACAAATGTTTGAGGACTAAAAGGGAAATTGTCCCAAATTCGAAAACGCAACGTTTAACTATAGGCTAAATTAAAACTGCGTACAAATCTTAGGTAAAAATTAACAAGAAAGAAAATATAAAAAGGATCCTATCAAATAATAGCACAGACAGGAAGGACGAATTGCGCAATTTACCCATCTGAAGTGCAAAGGCGCGAATCAGGGCTACGGAGCGGGTCGACGCGCGGATCCCCTTCCCCTTAAACGAAACCGTTTCTTCCCTTTTATAAAACCAAACATTTCCTTCAAAGAACAAAGAAAACAATCGGCCATCTCTAAAATAACCCTAGCCCCCTTTCCTTGATTCTTCCTCAACCAATCCCAAATCTCTACCCTCAGACGCCGTACCCTCGCCTCTAATAGTGGCCGACGGTGAGTAAATCTTCCATTTCTAACCTCATTTAGAAAAACATTTAAGAATCTAACACCTTCAACCACAAAGAATCAAAAGAACGTCTCAACCTTGGTTGGATTCAGTTTTAATGGGGGAGAAACTTCGACGATATTCTAATGATTCAGGAGACCCCTATCATTTATCCTCTTCTTTTTTGTTTATAGCAGATGCAAAAATGAAAGCAAAAAAAGACGAAAAAAATTGAAATATAATAAATCACCTTCGAGTAATATTGATTTTCTGATTATTCTTGTATTTCATTTAGTATCTGTATTGTATTTTTGTGAAAAAAAAAGATCCCTTTACACTTGACTTCATTCGGTTTTATAGCCGAAAAATAAAAATATAAATAAAATCAAAAAATATAAATTTTCTTGCTGTAATTTGCTATTATTGGTTATCAATTACTGCTTACTATTGTAGGTGTTAGTCTATTGCAGGTGTGTATAGCGTGGAGAAGCCGTTCGTGGGCGTGTCGACGTGGAGTGTGAAGTAACGGCGCGTGTGGAAGCTGGCACGAAGGCAGCAGCGGTGCTGGAAGCTGCTGGAAACCAGTTGCGACGCAAGGGAAAGAAACCCTTAGAGCATGTTTGGTTGGGTGTATTGGCATAGCCAATACACCCCTAATCGGTGGGCCCCACTTAAGCCCCTTTTATTCCCTTGTTTGGTTCATGGTAATGATATTACGGGTGTAATACATTCCTGACTTAATCGGTGAAATCCACCGATTCGTAATACATCCCCAAAGCTCAGTTTAGGTGCTGCTTCCTTTACCCTCCCTGTTTTACCCTCCCGATTGGCTTCCCCATTGCGTCTCCTCTTCCTTCCTTCTGCCTTCTGCCGATTTGCTCCGTCTGTCTCTCAACCTTTTCTTTTCTTTTTCTTTACAACCAGTCAATGTCAGCTCGTCCATCGACCGCTTCGACAAAGAACAGAAGTGGAACAGTGAATTTTGTTTTTTAATTTCATTTTCCCCTTCTGAATTAGATTTCAGATTAAAACCTCGAAAACTTTAAGGATTTGATTTCAAATTCGAGATCATTCAATGGCTGCCCCTTTTCTTTCTACTCCTTTTCAACCCTACGTTTATCAGGTAACATTTCCTTTTTTTTTTGCAAAACTCTTTTTACTCTTGTATCGGTTTTCTGTTTGTTTCATGATAAATTTGAGGTAAAGTTGAGGAGACTCAACCTTGTTTCTTTACAACTGGCTTGCATTTCAATGGAATTTAGGTTATGTTTTGCCATTTCATCTGTTATGTTTAACTCGCATCGTTGAGAAATAATGATCTGTTATGTTATGCCATTTGATCTGTTATGCCAAAAACCCCTGCTTGCACCCAGGCGATGTGCGTGTATTAAGGGCTATCAATGTGCCTGATTTGCACCTTATGGTCGATTGTGTTGTTTTTCCATAGAAAGGAACCAGGTACGTAAAGGGCATACTCTACGTTTTCTTGCTACTCTGAGAAAGTGTTTGTTCTTCATTATACTTTGCAAAAGTTGATATCATGATGTATAACAAGTACTCTTGAATAATATCATGATGTATAACAAGGCATCCCATGTGGACATACCTAAAGTGTATTATAGGGATGCATTTGTCAGAATTGTTAAATGTTTATTGTGATGCATTTCAGATTGCTAATATAATAATTTTTATTGTTATGTCTTTTATTTATTTAGTGGAAGTTCCTCTATGAGCATGTACACCAGGTAGATGCTTAAATTCTTTTATATGTTGGATAACCAAGCCTTGTTTTGTTGTTTCAGATATCTGTTGAAAGTCTTTGTCCAAAGCAAGCAGAGAACGAGCTTGAGGTTCGGGGACCTCCCGCTTTGAAAGCCTTTGACCCTAAGGAAAATCCTACAAAGGTTTTGGTCGCCTCTTATTATGCTTTGCTATATATTTTTCTGCTGAGAAGAAGGAAGTATGATGTTTTGTCTGGTGATTTTGGTTGTTGGGCTGTATAACTTCAGTAGTGAAGATTCTGGCAGTTCCCTTGGAGTTTTGCATTTTTTCTTTTTATTTTGGTTTCTACCTATATGAAATTTGTTGTTTACTGCAGGCTGCTGAGGGTTTTTGCCGCAGATATGCTGTTCCACTAGATTCTTTGTTTAGAAAGGCAGACGGTGAGTCAATTTTGATTCCTGCATAAGGCTTGAGTCTCAGTATTCTGTGCTTCATCTATTTTCTTAATAAAATTACTTAATATGACGCGCTACAACTTACAATCATGATAAAAACATCAAATAGGAAGTAAAACAACAGGCATTGCGTATTTCTTCATTCATGTCATGTTGTAAAAGAAGTGATTCTTTTTTTTGGTCAAACGCAAAAATGCATCTTACGTTCTCACTGGTATAAATTTCTCAAATTCAGAGCAATGAATTTCTCAAATTGCATCTTACATTAGAAGCCAAATTTTTTCAGTAACATACTTGTTCTGGTTCTTTTCCCCTGGTCTTTTTTTTTCTCAACCCGTTCTGGGTATTATGAAAAATATGCAGTGAATAGAGCAGTCCCATAGTAGCAGTGTTTGCTTCTACGGGTGTACCAGAATTTCTCTTATTTCTGGAATGCATCTTATGTCTCTTTAGGTACTTATATTGTCTGTTCAATTATATGCAGTCTCGTTTCGACATCTTAAAAATACATTCTAGAAGAATGAATTTGATGAGAGGGATTGATCTAAAGAAGATTGCTGAGAAGATGAACGGTGCTTCTGGTGCAGAGCTTAAGGTATGTTTTCAGATAATAAGATGTGCTTCTGGATATGCAGACATCTTGCTTCCATTCAGAATATGGTTGGCAAGCTGTGAATAGCATCTTTTCTTCTAGTTTCCTATCTCCTTCCCTTACCCCAACTCCCAAACCGCATAGAGAGATGATTTATTTGAGGATTTATTAGTACATAAGTTGGATAGTCAGACTCAAGGCCTTGGGCTTGTGATTCTTAACTGGTTTGTGTTTGTGATAATTTGTGAAAAACTCTATTCCGTTTTTTTGCAGGCTGTGTGCACGGAATCAGGAATGTTTGCTTTGAGGGAAAGGAGAGTCCACGTAACACAAGAAGATTTCGAGATGGCGGTGGCGAAAGTAATGAAGAAGGAGAGCGAGAAAAACATGTCCTTACGGAAGCTATGGAAGTGATTATGTTTTATTATTTAGTGTGCTTTCGCGGTTTTGGGGTAAATTCAAACATGGAAACCCGATTTAATATATGAACAATGTATAGAATATTATATTATTTGCCTGGCTAGTACTACACACGTCTACTTTTCTAGACAAGGTAAGAGGACATTTTATGAAATCATATTTGCTAAGTTTTGGATTCATGAGAGTGTCATTGGCAAAACTAAAACTGCTTCTAAAATAGTTACTTTATGAACAGGTGACAATAAATAATTGTCTTGCTGTTACTATATTAATCAAGAGAAATTATTTACCTTTCGGGTAGATTATGTACTTTATAACAGTCCTTGCCCTTACATTAGTGGAACAAATTATTATAGGATATCTTTGGTACAGCTCCATGCAATATCTTGCATCAAACAATATATTAGTGTAACTATTGTTCTGTCATTTTATTATAGGCTAAACAATAAATTTTAATTAAAATATATTTAATATTAATTATTTCAAATTTTCATTTATAGTATCATATATTATGATTTGAGTAAATTCATATAAGAATATTAATTATTAAGAATTTTATTAAATTATATATTTTAATTATAATATATTTAATAATAATTATGTTAATTTATATTTTACAGTATCATATATTATGATTAGAATAAATTCATATAAGAATATTAATTATTAAGAATTTTATTAAATTATATATTTTAATTATAATATATTTAATAATAATTATGTTAATTTATATTTTACAGTATCATATATTATGATTTGAGTAAATTCATATAAAAATATTAATTATTAAGAATTTTATTAAATTATATATTTTAATTATAATATATTTAATAATAATTATGTTAATTTATATTTTATAGTATCATATATTATGATTTGAGTAAATTCATATAAGAATATTAATTATTAAGAATTTTATTAATTATATATTTTAATTATAATATATTTAATAATAATTATGTTTAAATATGATTAAATTATTTATTATTGATATTAATAATCTTATTAAAATTTAAATAACAATAACAATAATAATTTACCAAAACAAATTTCTGCTAATTATTAAGAATTTTATTAAATTATATATTTTAATTAAAATATATTTAATAATAATTATGTTTAAATATGATTAAAATATTTATTATTGATAATAATAATCTTATTAAAATTTAAATAACAATAACAATAATCATTTACCAAAACAAATTTATGTTAAGGGTATTCTAGTCATTTTAGTTTTTTCCATTATGCTATTACACCTCTATTCCATTCAACCAAACACAAGATTACTATTACGCCTCTATTCCATTACATTCAACCAAACAGTTGATTTGCTATTACACCTCTAATCCAATACACCTCTAATCCAATACACCTTTAATCCAATACGCGTCTAATCCAATACAGCGAACCAAACGCACCCTTAGGGTTTCTGCTAAAAAATGTCTTGGGTCGTTTGGGCCTGTCTCAGGATAATTGGGTAGGGTTTCAATTGGGTTAAGGCTATTAGGAATTTGGGTTAATAATTTGCTTGTAAGTGGGCTAGGTAATTTGGGCTTGTAACATGGGCATTGAACTGCTGATTATTGGGTTTTATTTTGTTATTATTATTATTTTTATTTTGGCTTTGGTATGGTTTTGGTTTAAGCCTGGGCAAAATAGGCCTATTACAACTTTCTTTATATATATATCCAAACCATCATTCGAATTCACAAACATATACATAAATATGTGTACACATAATTATCATTTTTCAAAAATGCATAATTTCCATGGTGAACTATTACATAAAATCACTATTCAAATGGTCATTTATCAATGTTTCATTTACAAGACTTATTAAACAAAACAATCTGAATAACTAATCATTATTTAACCTCATAGCCAAATATAAAACTCATACATTTTCTATGCAAATCTAACTAAATTAACCTATGCATATTCGAACATATGCATGTCTCATACAATGCACTATCAAATTTACATTAATCATGCCTAACATTATAATCAAAACAAAATAAACCATTACCAAATTTATTATTATACAAAACACTATTCATTTGGTAAACTTTCATCTCTTTAACCAAATAGGCAAATCCTTATCATCATATTCCTTTCAACTTTATTACATCACAAACAAATATACATTCACACATGAAATCATGTATAAACCTCTTATAAGTTACATATTTTAAACTCATCATTCAAATATATTTTATCCAAACCAAAAACCTAAACCGAAACAAATAATTATATCATGAAAATTATATATATAATCATTACATCAATCCACTTTCAGATCTAACATTAATAAATCATTTTCAAACATACCACATATATCACATATTTCATTCACATATAATATATAACATACCAACTAAAAGTAAGCTCAAACCATAACCAAGTATGAACGAATCTATCATGGAAATTAAGCCATTTTCGCATGGCTAAAGTTATACATATTCAAGGTCGAACAAAATACGAATTAGCCTATACATGCCAAAAGTTCAAAGATAAACTTTTAAAAATACCGAAAGCTAACGATAGTGTGGATGACTTCGATCATGATCCCCGAGCTCGTAACTTACAACCAAAATCTATAAAAACAGGGTAACAAACACACACAGTGTAAGCTAACTTAGCTTAGTAAGCCTTAAGCAAATTAAACAACTCAATGAATAATCAAAACATTCAAACTAACCAAATTATATCCATAATATTATACTTCATCTTAATAAATTACCTTGGCCGGATGTTCACAATCAATTATATAATACCAGATAAATATTTCATATAAATTGAATATACAAGATCAAATATTTCATCACATAGTCACTTACATATATGGCCAATTATACAAGATTCATTATATTTTCACATGTGGCCGAATATATGAGTTAAATAAAACATCACATATAACCTATAGTTCAAATTCAATATAGCATCACTTATGGCCGAATATGCACATATAAGATAACTTCACATATAATCGAACATTCAAGTTCAATATAAGCTCACATGTACTTACCCTTTTGGCCGAACATATATAATGCAATTTAGCTCAATTTCACTTGCTCAGTATCCACAATAACTTGAATTTTCATCATCATAAACTTGAAAACAAATCACCGGTATAAACCTGTTAGGCATAAGCCTGGATCACACACCGGTACAAGGCTTGCTAGACTCAAAGTTTGATATTTATTCACCGGCACTAAGCTTGCTAGGCATAAAGCCCGATCAAAGTCACCAGCACAAGGCTTGCTAGGCTCAAGGCCCAAATATCACAATTACAAAAATCATTCCACAACATTTCACATATATCAAATCGTATAATATTCCATGTAACACGTATACATTTCAGAGGCTTTGATATCATTTAAATACAACTTAATCACATTAATTTGTTTACATATATCATTCGGCTATCAACTAATACATTATAAAATTTGAATCATCATAGTAAATCATTCTATGTTCAAAATAAACCATGTTTAATTGCTTAAAGACGTACCTCGGATATCAACGGACATTACGAATCGACTATTCAACTATTTTTGTTTTTCCCCGATCCAAGTCCGATTTCCTTTGTTCTTGATCTATATAATTTCAAATTAATCTCATTTAAACATAATTTCATTCAATTTAATCCAACAACACATAAATGGGAAAATTACCATTTTACCCCTGATATTTCATACTTTTACAAATTACTCCTAATTGCATAAAACACAAAATACACAAAATCTCAACACAACATAGTTAAGCCAAATCTTCTATATACTCATACTAATCCATTTATTTCATCTATTTCACATTTTAGTCCCTCAATTTATTATTTTTGCAATTTAGTCCTAATTACTCAAAATCTTCAAATACTCCAATACAAAACATGTTAATCTAAAACATATTTTTGATATTTCATCATCAAACATCACAAAACACAAATATTCATCAATGGCATAACTCAAAATATTCACTGAAATCAAAAATTCAAGCATGGGTCGGGTAGTATTCGAAGCAACGATCTCAAAAACGTAAAAATCATCAAAATCCGAAACAAAACATACATTAAAATTGAACCAACAATGGTCGAATACCTTGTTTATTTTTTTCTTTTCTTTCTTCTTTTATTTTGCAACAAGGTATGAATGCATGGCTTTCTTTTATTTTGGCAACAACAAGGTACAAATGCATGGCTTTCTTATTTTTTTATGTTTTAATATAATATAAGTTAACTTTTAACATGTTTTACTTATTTAACCTTATAAATATAAAAACATAAACATATATTTTATGGGTATATTTGGCCATCACTAAATTAATGGATTATTTGCAACATAAATACTCCATATTAAAAAGCCACTATCAAATCAACCTTTATGATTTAAACTATCAAGTTTTCAACTTACGCGATTAAGTCCTTTTATCAAATTAATCACACAAACAATCAAATTTTCGTATGAAATTTTCACACATGTAAATTCACATATAATAAACACAAATAATAATATTTAAATATTTTCTGACTCAGATTCGTAGTCTCGAAACCACCTTTCTTATTAGGGTCTAAATCGGATTGTTCCAATATGTATGGATGTTAGAGGGTGACCAAAGGCTTGGAAAATAGCCCTAAAAAGGTCCACACGGGTAGACACACGGGCATGTGTCTAGGCCGTGTGTGACACACGGTCAACCCTTATGGGCGTGTTGCTTGGCCGTGTGTCCCCTGCACCTAGAATTATAGGTCAGTTTGCATGGTAGTAAACACATAGACAGAGACACGGTCGTGTGTCTCAACCGTATGGAGAACACGGCCTAGCACACGGGCGTGTCCTTGGGCCGTGTGCCCCCAAATGAGTGATCACATCATAAACAAAATGTTTGGGTTTTTGGACACGAGTGATGACATGCGCGTGTCTAGGCTGTGTGAGGGACACGGGTCAGGGACACGGGCGTGTGCTTGGCCGTATGAAAACCCCTATAGGTTCGAAATGAAAAATAAATCAAATAATTCAACATGGGTGAGGGGCATAGGCGCGTCCCTATGCACACGAGCGTGTGCTTTGCCTCCACAGGAGCGTGTAAGGCATAACCCTAGGCATTTTACTAAAATTTTCTATAGTTTTCAGTTTAGTCCCTGACCGCTAATAATACACGATTTGGGCACCGTAGGCCCATAATAGGGACAATATGATTTTGTTCAATTGGTTTGAATTTGGAAATGAAATTTTATAACTCCTCTTTTCGAGATGTTCGAGTATGTGTCCGGTAATGCCTCGTACTTTGTCCCGGTCTCAGGTACGGGTAAGGGGTGTTACAAATCATAATAGGCATGCAATCAACTAAACATTCATAGCAAAATCATAAAACATCTACCAAATTGCCTTTTATTCCCAAACCCAATTAAAAAAATAATGTAACACCCCTAACACACATCCGTCACCGAAATAGAGTTACAAGATGTTATCGAAGTTTACAGAATAATTACATAAAAATTCCATTATTTACTTATATTCACATCAAAGCTGTCCACTCGATTCATAGTCACTAAATTATTTATATCTGGAGCTACAGAACTACAAATTAAGATCTATAAAAATCATTTAAAACTAGACTCATATATCTTTTGACCATAAAATTTTTAGAATTTATTGATTAGCCAAAAATTACAGTTTATTCTTTAAAGTTACCCCTATTTTGCTATTTGACAATTTCAACCTTTCTTTACTAAAAATTAATTATCTCATAGTACAGAATTCGGGAGATGTTTCATTTGTTTCTTTTGAAACTAGACTCATTAAGGATGTTAAGAATATAAATTATAACCTATAATTATTTTTTTACAATTTTTAATGATTTTCCAAAGTTAGAACAGGGGAGCTCGAAGTCACTCTGACCTTGTCTAACAAAAATTCAAATATCTCCTAATATGAAAGTCTTTTGCTTGCACTGTTTCTTCTATGTGAAACTAGATTCAATAGGCTTTAATTTCATATCTTATTAAACTTCTAATTCGATTTTCATGATTTATGGTGAATTTTCAAATTTGAACTACTACTACTAACCAAAAACATTTTTAGTACAAAATATTGTTAACTAGTTTATAACATCTTTACTTCATTTCATTTAAACTCTATACATGCCATATAAATATTTAAACATAAAAAAAGCTACCGGAATTGATCTGGATAGTGTGCCTTGTTGTGTTGATCCGATCTACCAACTTCACTTCAATTTAATCTGCATAAAAATATCAAACACACACAAGTAAGCTTATTGAAGTTTAGTAAGTTCATAGGTTTAAAAGTAATGCTTGCCAAACATAATATTTCCAAACAATAACAAAACATTTACTAAAGTTCCTCGCCATTCACAACCACTATTATAATACTTCATATAGTTGAGCTCAACATTAACAACTACTCAATCTCTTTCATTTGGTTCACTCCTCTTGTATTATTTATTATCGAATTAGGAAACGACTTACGAAATTGAGTACGTCGTTGCTCGGTACAACGATTCACAACTCAGTATGGTTTTTCTCATTGAAATACCTTACCTACATTTTACAACTCGGTATGGGAAATGCCATACCTACGTTTCTTAACTCAGTATGGATAATACCATACCTACGTTTTACAACTCAGTATGGTTAATACCATACTTACGTTTCACAACTCAGTATGGATGATACCATACCTACGTTTCACAACTTTGCCATGGATCAACCTTGGTCTTATCCGTCAATTCATCACATGTCACAATACGAACGTACTCAACCCTATGTTTTTCCTAATTTGAATTTCCACCTTTATTCTTTCATTTTAACATAATTTTCACAATCCCATAGCAAATTCATATTTAATAACACATTATATCATTCAATCATTTACAAATAAACATGTAAATTCAACCATATGAACTTACCCGACTGATTTGTAGAAGATATTGAAATTTAGGGACTATTCCGCAACTTTTTCTTTTCCTCGTTCTTCTTTGGATTCTTGATCTATAATGTAAAATATTTTCACTAATTAGAATTTATTTCCTTTCTATTTCACTTCACAATTTATGCTCTTCAATTTTTAAAATTACACTTTTACCCCAAAATTTATAGTTTTTATAATTTAGTCCCTGCTCAATTCACCCATCAATTGAACTAATTTTTCTCAATTAACACTTTATTTTATCATTATAAACTATTTAACAACCTTTGATATTCTGAATTTCAACACCAACCTCTAATTCACAACTTTTTTACAATTAGGTCCTAAATACCATTTTCTATCAAAATCACTTAATAAAACCACCTTAATATGAAATTAGAACTTAAATTTCATAATAATTCATCATAAAATTCCCTTAATCAGCTAGGGTAACTTCCAATTTCACCCACCAAATCAAAAACTAATGAATTTTATAACTGGACCTAATTGTAAAAGTCATAAAAACATAAAAATTATCAATAAAAAGCAAGAATTAAACTCACATGATGTAAAAATATGAAAACCAGCTTTCTCCAGATTTCCTATGACGTTTTGGCTGAGAAAATATGAAGAGATCTCTAGATTTTTCAATTTTGTCCTTATTTTATATGTTAAAGTTGTAAAATTTCCAATTTTGCCCTTATTTCTCTTATTTTTCTACTGATTTTCTTGCCCTTTCCATCCAACCTATTCACTTTTAGGCTTAATTTCCCTTTAAATCCTTAAGCTATTTAATCCTTCTAGCAAATTTTGCTTTTGTTGCAATTTAGTCCTTTTTATTTAATTGACTACCCAAACGTCAAAATTTCTCAACCAAACTTTAATACTAACTTAATGATGCGCCATAAATATTTCTAAAAATATTTATGGCTTGATTTTCAAATACGACGTCTCGATACCTCGTTTTTGACCTGTTTGACCTAATAAATTCTTTTAATTCAACAAATTCACCAATTCATAAATTCTTCTAAATTCTCACTTGACTCATAAATATTAAATTACTATCTTGTTCAATCTTACTTTTCGAATTTAGTGATCTCAAATCGCCATTTCCGACACTACTGAAAATTAGGCCGTTACAAATAACACTTACTAATAGCAACTAAGTTCCTGGCTTGGATCACTTCTCGAGACCACACCGCTCACTCCAGCACTACTTATCTGCAATGGTTTAAAAGGAGCAGTTGAGCTTAACAAGCTCAGTGAATGCCCAGAATAACCACTACGCAAACAAGTCATCATGCATTAACCAAACAACTTATAGCATTTTTCCAAAACGTCTTTAACTTAGTGCCATAATTTACATATTTAATAATCTTCCATGTATCCCTTTTACCCATTTAAACGCAATTTATAATAATTTGCATAGCATCCACATACTCGTTTAGGCATACATCACATTACACATATATACACTTTTAAAGATAATTTGACACTTGAGCTATGAAACATAAAAGTGAGCTCTATCATCACTCATCGGATACACGGATCTCCAACACACCACACATAGACTCGTAGAGTCAAACATATCCCATAAGTGCAGCTTATAGCCAACAGCCTCCAATACACCAAACACACATATACCGATGAATGAAGGTTAGCTCGCATTCCCTTATCTCTCCAAAAATTATCCATGGGCTTCAACGCCCCAAATATCACAACACATATAAATGAGTACTCACAACCCTATGGATGTCAACTATATCCAATGGTCTCATTAAGTCACAAGGCCAAAATATCCATACTGTCATCAAATATTACTTTATTGATTATTCATTCATATTCTCTGTATAACCATATCATAGCACATTATACACACTGTCACATGGCATGAATAACATACCCTCATATTTACCGTCACAACAGTCATCACAACATGTTCATATTTGGCCATATTATAACTCTTTTTATCACAACTCACAAACATATTTATAACATATTTAGCATAGGTAAAAGAAAACTTACACTCAGAATTTAGAGAAGGGATTTAGGCTACCTCTAAATTCCCAAATAACACAATGAATCGCTTACGAGCAACTAATCCAAACACTCACCAAAATATATGCTTTTGCCAAAAACTAAAAACTTAGACAAGTTTTTCTTTGCCTTTATCGTTACCCTTTGAAGGTCCTATTGACTCTGACATTTCAACAAGACAAACACAAACACACATTCAACAATCAGTCATCAACTTCATTAAAATAGTCACAAATATAAACCTAAACTACTTTATCTTTTACCAAAACTTTCAACATAGAAAACTTTATATCAAATATCTCGGCCTACACATAATCTTTTCACAAGAAACGAATTCCATTCATCTACATATTCATATACGACTAATTATCAACTTTTAAACTGCACAAAACTATACTTTTTAAGGTATCAAAATATTTCGACAAGTTTTGGCTTTTATGGCGAAAATTCATTAAAACTTAAGAATTTCTTAAAAAAGTTCAAAGTAACTTTATAAAGCTTCTAATCATGTTAAACTCAAGAAAATATATGCATTTGATCAAAAAATCGAAAAACCCAAAAGCTTGACAAAAGAAGAACTATTGTATTTTTGGGTGTTTTTCTTGGTCTTTTATAGAGGTTTAAGGTTCAAGAGTGATAGAAATCAAAGAGGATTAGGAATTGGAGTTCAAAATTGATTGAAATAGCAAGAGAGAATCAAGGGATGGCAACACTAGTTTTGGAGAAGAGTTAACGTGAAAAACTGTAGGTGGGAAGAAGAAATAGGTTGGTTTTAAATTTGGTCTAATTCTTCTTAAAAACTCACAATTTTGAATCTTTTACAAATCAATCATTTTTCTAAAATTAAATGTATTTAAAACTCATTTTCATAAATTGATTTAATTTCCTAAAAACTATAATTGAAAACATTACCGATATGCGATGTCATAGAATTCCAGACACTCGAAGGCTAAAATTTCTAAAATACCCCTAAAACTCTTAGGCCCTATTTTGGGGTGTGACACCATGTCATTGGTTAGTGGATGGTTTGGTTACCAACTATTGATATTAGGTATTAAGTGAGAAAAAGGAATAAAACATTTTTTTCTTTAAGATTATCTTTCCAACCGTGAGAAACTCCATTTTTGGAGCAAGGAAGATTTGACCAACTCCTTTCTAAGCTTGGGTGAGATTTTGGGGTTCATTTCTAATTATTTTTATGTTTTTAAGTTGGTTTTAGCTTAATCTAGCCCAAGGGTTAATTTGTGAAGTTGTTAAAAGTTTAAGGACTCACCATGAGTAAGATAGGTGAGTTTGTGAACTTAGTTGTTGGATCCTAGAGTCTAATGGTTAATTATAAGTATTTTGTTAAGTGATTTTTGATGATTTTAAGTTTGAAGACCTATTTGAGAAAATAGTAAATCTCAATGAGAATAATATGAAATAGTGGAAGATTTGGGCTATAACGAACTTATTAAAAATTCGACTAGCTTGTTTTTTTTAAATTGTAATTTAATTGTAACATCTTGATTTTCGGGTTTTTCGCGATTCTTGATATTTTAAGTAAGTTTCTAAAATTTGGTATGTGATTATGGAATTCATAATTTGGGTATGTAAATGGGCTTATGGAAGGCCCATGAGTTGGCCTAAACCCGGTAGAATTTTTTTAAAATTTTGGACTTAGGAGTTAGGGGTTCTGGCGAGGTGCCCTTAAATAAAGTTGTGGGTAAAGTGTATCACAAAAAGAGCCTTGGTAAAGTGGTAAGGGTGACGCCACTAAGCTCCTAAAAAGGTGGCGTGTGGAGCTTAAGGGAGGACATGGGATCGATTCCCTGGAATGGCAAAAGGTAATGTTATTTTTATGCTTGTGTATGCTAGAGTTTAAAGCTGGATGGAACTCTATGGGAGAGAGTTTAAAATAGTCAAGATGCGTAGATTAAGGAGGGATAAGGGGAGAGATTTTAGGGATTTGAGAAAGGGATAGAGCTTAGCCGATTTGAAGGGATTAGAGAGGGGATTTCGGCAGAGGGGTATTAGGTTAGCAATTTCAGCATTAGGGTCTTAGCTGTGCCGTTTTCTCTTTTGTTTTAGTTTTTCTCTTCTTTCTTCTTCCCTAGCCGAATCTACCATCTTTCCTCTCATCTTTTCTCCCTTTTATTTTTCAAAAACCAGCCCATTACTTTCCTCTACTCATTTATTATTTCTTTCCTTAATCTCTATTTCCGCCGAAATACCGCAAAAGTCGAAATCAGTGAAGATAGGGGGTGCCGATTCTTTGTGACCAGCAACCTTTTCCTTCCTTTTCAATTGTTGGCATTCAATTCCTTTACATTTTAGGCATCCAGATTCAAGAGGAGTATGACTGTGGTAAGTACTCGAACTCTAAACAATTCCTAGAGTAACTTTTGACCAAAAGCTGAAACCCCTCTAGTTTAGGGAGGTGGCCGAATGTGGGTATAGGCCTTATGGGGTCTTCTTTTAATATTTTTATGGTTTATTTAGTGGAGGAGCAGCAAGGTGTAGTGTCGACTTAGAGTAGCTTGGATCACCGGAGTGGCTAGACCTAGTCATCAATTGCGACAAAGGTAAGATTCCTAAGGCCATTATGGATGGTGGCCGAATGTGTAAGTATTAATATTAGATGATTTTTGGTTTAGTTCAATTATGGGAAGCTGATTATTAACGATGGATTATAGGAGAAATCGTGTAGGAGATCTCGTCGAGGAATATCGCCAAAACAGGTGTGTAACGAACCCTTTTCATAAGCTTAAAGCGATAAATGCCGAAAAGCTGAAATGCCGAAATTCTGGCATTTTGAGGACTCGTGAGCAAGCGAACACTTATTAGTTAGTTAGATTCATTGAGATGATGATCAGGAACATTGGAAACGGTAAGAACGTGATTTTTGGCATTCACGGTAAGTTGGGCCTCGAGGGGCTGCAATAGGGCCCAATAGGCTTTCGGGCCCATTGGGGTAAAATTGGTAGAAAACGGAAATCTGTTAAATTACATGTTAAGACTGTTAATACTGTTGTGGATATAGGCTAAATAGGTCTAGATGACGAAATTGGCTAAGTAGGGCCCATTAGGGGTTTTAGGCCAAATAACTCGATTTCGCTAAAAAATGGGCCAGAATCACTGTTTGCACCATGAATTGTTAGTAACCGTTAATGAACATGAAAACCCTAATTTTTGGTAAAATTAAAAGATTACCCTTATAACATGAAAATGACCGTTTTGCCCTTAGGTAAAAATGACCATTATACCCCTAGGGTTTATGTATGATTTTAATACATGGGATTTTGATAAACATGGTATGTATGATATGCACATGACATGTATGATATGCACATGATATGTATGATATGCACATGCTGTATTCATAAATGCATTGGGTTGGGTTTTATATGAATAGAGGAAGTGAAAAAGGGCTTATGCCCCAGTTATCAAAAGGGCTTATGCCCCAATTATCAAAAGGGCTTATGCCCCAGTTATTAAAGGGCTTATGGCCCAGTTATTAAAAGGGCTTTTGCCCCAGTTATTAAAAGAGGCTAGGCCTCCAGATATATGATAAAGCAGCTATGCTGCCAGTGGAGAGTTATGGCGGGGTGGGTCGAGTTAATCCCCACATGGTGTGCTGGTTGGTACGGGTGGAGAGTAGCGGATGGTGCGTTGAGTAGTCTCCCCAATTGGGCTTGCATTCTTTCATTGACATTATAGGTGATATTGAAATGGGCCTATGGGCCATACCGTTTACAGTAAAGGCTTCGACCCAGTAATATGAAATTTGAAAAGGCTTCGGCCTTGTGTTATGAAATATGAAATATGAAAAGGGCTATGGCCCAGTACATGTTTGAGATTGGATTTGGGCTTAGACCCAACAGGCTGTCATTGTTTTGGGCTCTGAAAGGGGCTTGTTGCACACTGAGTTTCCAAACTCACCCCCTTTCCTTAACCTTGCAGGTGAGCCTTGATGTGGGGACTTGGGCCGGAGGGGATTCAGAGTGGCCACGGTGATCGCTTTTGGACCTTTAAATAAGCGTTGGTTTTCATTTAATTTCCTTTAATTATTATTTATTTTTGGGTTGTAATAAGGCCATTTTTAACTTTTCTTTTATTTCTTCTCGGGATTATTTTATTTTTAATAACTTCAAACCTGGTTGATAATTTTTCAAATGGGCTAGACTTAGGACGTGTTTTCAAAGCGATGCTTGTTTTCAAAATATCTCAACACCACAATTAATCGATTTATCAAAGACATCCACTTAAACAAATTTAAACTCGATATAACAAAGTGTGGCTATGGTTGTGGGCATGTCTAGGATTGGATCCAATCAAAGAGCTTGGTACTTAAGCAGCCTTCATGGCTCACCTCCTCTGTCTCGGATACCTACCTGGTGCCCAGCTTCCATACACTTTGTTAACTCAACAAAATATATGGTTTTTAAAACACTAAAATGGAACGTGGGTTTTCAACTCCAACGTGGCATGTCAGATTCGGCCATAACATCTGGGCCGTGTTTGGGGTGTTACATAAATTGTGAGTGTCGATTGAGGGACTTAATTCCACAAATATTAAAATGTTAAGGGTAATTTAGTAAAATCATTTTAAAATGGATTATAGGTTTAAATTAGTTATTTTAAGTTTTTTTTTTGGATTATGTAATTGAAAGAAATTATTATCTAGATAAAGACATCCAACAACTGGACCTGAATCGTGGAAAAGCGAAGGTTTCAGATTAGTCATTGATTCTATCGGTGTAATCGCATTAGTCAAGGTAAGTTCATATAACTGTAACTAACTATTTTTTTAATAGAAAATTTATTAATGTTGCGCTTTTTATAACTTCTATTGTAATTAAAATTATGAATTTGTTATTTGAATGAAGTTGAAACGTTTATGTAATTGAAGATTATGTGGGTAAAATTATGAGATTCATGGAATAATATGAAAACACACCCCGTTTGAACCTTGTGAATACTTTGAATACAAAAGACATGTCATTAGTGATCATATGTTTTCGAGTGTTGGTCTTGGATGTTCTACCGATGGCTGAGATCTTACATTTGTTACAGATTTTCCAGCTAGTGTGAGCAACATTGTGTACATTAAAATCCTAACACACAGCTCGTATGAGCAAGACTTCTGTGTATCTAATAATGTTTCATTTGGTTCAACGGGCATTAAAGGCTTAAACTAAGCAAAGTGATTTCATGGTAAATCATGTGTTAAATGGAATGATCAAATGTTTCATGTATGAGTTCACCAACTTGTGAGAATGATGATTAAAAATAGGAATTGGAGATACACATGAGCATGATAATCGAATAATGCATTAACTTTATAATTAAAGCCTTTTTGGTAAGTTCTTGTTTAAATTTTATACGACCTTACTAAGCATTATATGCTTATGTATTTGTCTTTCTTTCTTGTAGATCATTGGAAAGCTCGATTGGTTGGAGTTTTGTTGGAGCACAATCACACTATTCAATCATCATTTAGGTAGCTTTTGGTTACTTTGGCTAAGGTTATAAATGGCATATAATAGGGCTTAAATATTATCTTGGTTTGTTTTGATTAGGTGCCAGGTTTATTTGTGTTTTATTGCCTTTTTTAGGATGTTTTGTGAACATTGTATAGATATGTGATGTTAAATTCTTATGCATGCCCTTTTGAAAGTTAGTAGTATTGGTTGTTTTGGCATGTTTTAGGCTTGCTTAAATGTGTTTTTAAAGTATGAAAATAGTTGATTTTGATTTGGCTTGGAACCTAGGTGTTGGATGAAAGTTTGCCTTGTTTTAGAAGCTTTTTAAGGTGCACACGGCCTAGGTTTTTCCACATGAACGTGTGACACACACGGCTTGGCCATATGGTCATGTGTCTTATTAATTTTTAGGTGCAGGATTTTTCACACGGTCACAATTAGTTACACGGTCTGGCTACACGGTCATGTGACCCTTGTTTCCAAAATTTTCAAATTTTTGCATATTTTTCTATTTTGATTCAAATTGCTCCCAAATTGTTCCCAAACTATTTTAGGGCCTTGTAAGCTCAATTTATAAGTGTATTTTTACCCTGATTTTTCCAAGTTATTGAATGTTATCATTTATTTTATATTTTTGTTTCTATTTGATGATAGATGTCCTATTTTGTATTGTAATGCTCCATAACCCCAATCCAAAGACAAAGACGAGTTAGGGGTGTTACAGATACCTTAGGAAATATATCGATACCTTAAGAAAAGTATTGATACTAGATCGATACCTACCAGGGTTTGAAAATGGCAAAATGTCAATTTGGTATAGATTATTAAAGGGGTATCAATATCTTGTAAAATATCGATACTTAGACAAAAAAGTATCAATACTTTTTGTCCTGGAGGAATTCTAACTTGTTTGAAAATAGCTAAAACATATTTGAAAAAGTTTGATTCAATTGAAACCATTTCAATTTAATTTTTATGAAATTGCTCTAACTTTAATTTTATTCAAAAAAACATTAATTTGTTATATCGAAACATACTATCCAATAAGGCTTAGATTAACAATCCCCCTTTTTTGAAATAACAAAACATTTTGTAATTTTTTTTGAATAGGTTGCTCTCCCTTAATAAAAGTCATTTTCAATTTAAGTTCCCCTATATAAAAATCATTTTCAATTTAAGGCATAAAGATTTGGAGCATAAAAATTTGAAATAAGCTCAAATTTGACATTCATTTTGCTTTGAAAACATAGTCACTAAAATTAGTATATAAGCAATCAATCAACCATAAAATTTACCTTTCTCTTCTCCCCCCTTTTTTTATATAAAAAAACTAATCAAGTAAAACTTAAGAGGAAAATAATGTCGTTAGTCCAAAGATAGATATATTAAAAATAAAGAACAAATGAACTACCATATCAAATAAAATTAATGTGCAATCACATAGAATTTGCATTTGTTCACCTTGAAGCAATGCTCCTTACCTACAAACATAGAATTAAGTTTTTGAGACCCAATTTCTTTTGGGTCCATAATCTTTAGTCTTCAAAATCTTAGTCCCTTTAGGAATCTATTTTTGAAAGAGCTTCATTGTCTTAAGTAGCACTAAGTCCTTTAGGGACCCATACACTCTTAACAAGTTTTCCCTTATAAAATCTTGAGGGACCTCTATGTTTATAGAAAATAAAGCTATTTTAAACAAAGTTTTTTTTGAATTTTCTCCTTTTTCAAAAACTTTGTTAGAGTTAGCTTTTTCACTCTTAAGCAACTCAAGTTGCTTTTGATGATCCTCATGAACTTTTAAAAGTAAATTATGCAAGTCTAAAATTTTCTTTTCAAAGTCATTAATAATTTCTTACATTTTGTTTACTTTCTCTTCAAGTTCATTATTGGTTTTGGAAAGTAAGTCATTTTCATTTCTCAATTTTGAAACTTTTTTTTTTTGTGTTTTAATATCATGACTTCAAATTCCAAACTATAACAACCCGTTTTCAGTTAAATCGAAACAGTGGTTTCGGGACCACAAATCTGATGTCAAAATATTTATTTTATTATTATTTTATTTCCTACGGCATGATAGTAGTACTATATAAAAATTTTGTTAAGAAATTTTACCGTTTATATGCTTAATTTGATAAAAAAGACTAAATCACATAAAATGTAAAAGTTGAGTTCTAGTAGCTAAAAATATTAAATAGCTATAGAACCTTAAAGTATGAGTCCTTATATTGAAATTAGACCATTTTGTTTATAGTGGATGTACATGGCTTGGCATAAGTGTAATTAGTGATGTTTTTAAAGGTTATTTAAGTAAATCATAAAATAACTGATAAAAACAAATAAAATAAAATAAGCCATCATCTTTTCTTTCATCATTTACAACTGAAATTAGAAGAGAAAGAAGCCATTATTGAAGCTAGGGTTAAGAAGCCATTATTGAAGCTAGGGTTCGGCCATGCTTGTTTGGCTTGATTGGTATATACTTTTGTCCCATTTTTAATGATTTATATGTTTTCGGGATCGTTGTAGCTTAATCTAGCTAGCCCAGGGACTAATTTGTGAAACTGTTAAACTATTAGAGTTTTAAATATGCACGAGTTTTTTTTTGAGTTATGGAAGAAAATGATTAGTTGTTGTTAGATAAACAATGTTTGTAAAGAGATTTTTGATGAAAATGTCAAATAGGGATTAAATTGAAAAAATAAAAAATTTTACATGGTAAAATAGTGAATTAAATGAAATATAAAGCTTCCTAGGGACCTAATTGATATTCGTCTATAGTGGGTTGTCATGGAATTTCATGAATTTCCATTTTTATGAGTTAAGGACTAAATTACAAAGAAATTAAAAGTATAGGGGTAAATGGTAATTTTTCCAAAATATTTATTTTAGGTTAAATTGAATGAAATATATATTGAATTAAGTTAAATTTATCCGTATAGATCAGGACAAACCTCGTACGACTTTAGATATGGGCAAAGAGAAAGTCTTGGATTAATCGCCTTCGTATCTACGTATACTCGTCGAGGTAAGTTCGTGTAATTAAATTGTGTATATATGCTTTTGATTGGAGTATACTTGTGTTTTGACTTATTATACGTATCCAATGACGTACGACTATTACTGAGCCCTGTTTGAACCTTAGGAATTTGTAGGATAGAAATGACATGTCATTAGGGTTTACATGATTCAGGTGCTGGTCCTAAACATCCTACCGATGGCTGAGGTCCGGCATGTGTTGCAGATACTCCACAGCTTGTGTGAGTAGCATTGTGTAGCTACGTTTGGACTCACAGCTCGTGTGAGCATACTGATTCATAGCTCATGTGAGCATGCATGTACAGGATTTGACAGATTACAGTTAAATGAGTTAGCACACTATGTATGAGCTATCCCAAGTATCCAATAGTATTCTAATGGTTCAACGAGAATTATTCTAGTGCGAAATGGTAATGGTTCATTACGGACTATTACAGGGATACATATGAAATATATGGAAATGTTGTTACATGGTTTATGGAAAATTGAATTGGATAATACATGCATATGAAACTTAATCAATTGTTGTGCTCATCCATGATTATTGGTTTGTATATGTATTTACATGGCTAACATGGTTGGTGTATATGTACTTAGGCATTTGGCCAAGTTATGTTGGGATGTGTTATGTTTATCTTACCTATTTTGTGATTAAATGGTAAGTTATGTTTTAAGTTATACGAACTTACTAAGCTTAAATGCTTACTCTATGTTATTTTTTGTGTTTTATAGTGAATCGGAAGCTCGTTCAGGTTGGAAGCTTGTCGGAGCTATATCACACTATTTATCGGCTCTTTTAGTACTTTCGGTTGTTTAATTTTGGTTATAATGGCATGTATAAGTATCTTGGCTAATGTTGGCCATGTGTTTTGAAGTTAAAATGACCATTTGGTTTGGCTTAAGTTATGGTATTTTGGTTGTGTAATAAATATAGATTTGGCATGTAAATATTAGCCTTAAAATGGTTGATGTTTGGCTTGTTATGTTTGAAAGATGGATGATGGAATGATAATTCAAATATGCATATGGTAAGTTTCATTATGAAGCATGTGAATGTGGTGATTTGGTGCATTAGTTATAAGTGAATTATATGATTACTTGATGATAATTCTTGAATGACATATTTAGTACCTTTTGGTATGTTTTTGATAGGTAAAATAAATGGTACAATATGGTAAAAAATTTGTTAAGCCTTAGTTGATCATTTGATCAATTTGTGTTTATATTGGTACATGTTTTGATGTTGTCATTTGAGGTGCCTTTGGGCATATTGGTTGTATGATATTATACCATATGTATATGACTTGTTTATGCATGATTTTGGTGCCTTGTTATGGCTTGTGTATATGTGTAATTTTTGGTTGTAGGTATGTGCTAAGTTGGGTGAGAAAAATGGCTTGTAAAATGGCCTATTTTCGTCCACACGGGTGTTGTATCTTAGCCATGTATGACATACAGCCAACTGACACGACTGTGTGTCCCTTGTAGCTTTTAAAGGGCTGCAAGTCAAGCTATTATGTGGCCTGGCACACGGCCTAGCACACAGGTGTGTGTGGTTATTATGAAGGGTATACGACCAGTACACAGGCATGTGGCTTGGCCGTGCGACCCAAGTCAGTGAGTTACACGGGCATAGACACAGGCTGGGACATGGCCGTGTGTCCCTAGTTCGAATGCCCACAAGGCCTGAGACACGGGCATATCTCTTCGCCGTGTGACCCCTACAGTGTTGAAAATTTTCAATGTTTTCTGAAAAAATTCTCTGAGTTTCTGATTTAGTCCTGACTTGTTTCTAAACGTATTTAGGGCCTCGAGGACTCATGTAAGGGACAATATGTATATTTTGACTTTGTTTTATTTATTGATATGATATGAAATGTTTATAGATATGCGTTTGTATGATTTGAAAACTCAAGTAATGCTCTGTAACCCTACTCCAGCAACGAATGCTGGTTAGGGGTGTTACACAAACCCATTTCATCATAGGCATCTTGCAACTCATCAAAAGAATAATTATTTAAAGTAGATGAGTTAGAAGTTACCTTAGGATCATTGATGGCCATAAGGCATAAGTTGGCTACTTTATCATCGGATGAATCTTCATCACTCCAAGCAGCAAAACATGTTTTTTGTTTGCTAGACCCCTTCTTTTTAAGTTGAGGACAATCATACATGATGAGTCCCAGTTTCTTGCACTCATAGCAAATAATGTGATCTTTCTCCTTGGTAGATTCAAGCTTGAGTCATTCCTTCTTTTGAAATTCTCTTCCTTTGTTGGACCTCATGAATTTCTTGAATTTTCTAGCAAACATCTTCATCTCTTTATCTTCATCCACTTCTTCACTTGATTCACTATCGTTATTAGTAGTAGATTTTAGAGCTTTACCAATATTCTTCTTCATAACTCTTTCTTCTTCCCTCACTTTGTTAAGCCTCATCTCATGTGTAAGCAAAGAACCGATGAGCTTATCCAATTATAGAGTTTCTAATTTCTTTACTTCTTCAATTGCGATCACCTTGGCTCCCCATGATGTAGGTAAGCTATGAAGCACCTTCCTTATCACCTCTTCATTTGGATAAGTCTTCCCATAAGTGTAACAACTCATTTTTAGTCGAATCGGAACAGTGGTTTTGAGACCACAAATTTGAGGTTAAAAATATTTTAATATTATTTAAAGTGTTTACAGCATGATAGTATGTATGTGTGAAAGTTTTTTGAAGTAATTTTATCGTTTAAATGGCCAATTTGAGAAGAAATGACTTAATCGCAAAAAATGCAAAACTTAGATTCTAATAGCTAAAGGTGTAAATACCTATAGAACCTTAATGTTAATGTCCTTATGTTGTAATTTGACCATCCTTAGTGTAAGTGGACAATATTGGACATTAAATGGATGTTTTAAATGGTTTATCATTAAGGTTATCTTTGTAATTTAGTTATTAAAGTTAAATTAAATGAAACAAAAATAAAAATATGGTTCATTCATCTTCTCCACTACCGAATTTAGAATAAAGAAATGTCTATAAAGGCTTGCTAGGTTTCGACTATTATATTCCTTGATTGTAAGTCCGTTTCTGCTCAGTTTTTAATGATTTCTATGTTTTTGTGATCGTTGCATCTAGTACTAGCTAGACTAGGGGCTATTTTGCAAAACTGTTGAAGATTTTGAAAGTTTCCATTGATGAATATGTATGATTTTTGATGTTTGATGGTAGATTATGAATATTTATTATGAATTGTGCAAGTTTTGTAAAGTGATTTTTAGTGAAAATGTAAAATAGAGATTAAATTGAGAAATATGCAAAGTTAGTGGGTATAATATGAAATAAATGAAAATTATGGGCTGCTAGGGGCATATGGTAATTCGGCTAACATCGGTATAATTGGAATTTCATTAATTTGTAATTTTATGAAATAAGGACTAAATTGTAAAAAATGTGACAGTTTAGGGGTAAATATGTAAAATAGTCATAATATGTATTTTGGATTGAATTGAATAAATAGTTGATTAAATAAGTTAATTTTGAATATATATAGATCAAGAAAAACGGAATTCGGGTCAGGATCGGGGAAAAATGAAAGTTATCGACTAAACGACTTATTTAGTCATTTACACATCCGAGGTAAGTTTGTATGTAATAAATATTTTTAAAAATATGCTTTAAATGCTTTGATATTGCATAAATTGTGTATACGAGACTACAGTCATATTTGACAACAATTCGGCTATGTATGGCACTTAGTGTGCTATTGAAGATAGCTTCGACTATGTATTGGCACTTAGAATTCGAGTATTCGACATTTTTCCATTTGAGTATGAGTTTGTTATGGATTGGTTCAGGTATGTATATGAATCATACGAGCTTTAAATTGAAGAAGTTATGAAGTTTGCATATAAGTATATGATTAAGCATGTGGAAGGTTTGTTAGTATTTATGAATTATGAATTAACAAGTTCAAATTGATGAATTGTGTATTTATGATTAGTTGAGTTTATTTCATATGAGCTTACTAAGCTATAAAGCTTCCTTTGTTTATTTTTCCCATGCTTTATAGTGATTTCAAAGCTAGCTCGGATTCAGGGATCTTCAGGGACTACGTCATGCTATCCAACCATCACTTTGGTACTTTTGAGCTTTTGGTTTGGTCATATGGCATGTATAGGATTATGGTTATTTTGATATGTATCTTGATAGTGAGTTTTTCCATTTGAGATGGCTTATGAATGGTTATGTTTTGGTTTGTACATATAGCTATGAGACTTGGCTTAATTTGCCTAGTTTGGTTATGTATATATATAAGTATGCATATGGTTTATATTGAGTGATTGAGGTTGGTTTGCAATGTTATTGATAGTTGGTATTATATATGTCAAATGGTTGATAATTGAGAAGCTATGTGCTTGTGGATTGATGTATGATGATACATGTTGGGAAAATGTTTAATTAGATGATTTGAATATGTAAAGTTGGTATGATTTGAATGAGTAAAACAGGAGATAGTAAGCATGCTAGTTGTTGGAATTGAAATGATATGTTTTAGTCTTGATTTTGGTTGAATTGGATGATCATTTATGCTATAAGTGAGTACAATTTAAATTGTATAGATATGCACAAAATTTGGGTTGCAAATTGGCTTGGTAAATAGCCTATTTTTGTCCACATGGGCAGAGGCACGGGCATGTGTCTCAGCCTTGTGTGACACACGGTCTTGTTACACAGCCGTGTGTCCCTTGGTGTTGAAATTTAAATCAAGTCAGTATGCTCTACACAGCCTCACACACGGGCGTGTGACTTGGCCGTATGGCATTTAGTATACCTTACAGATTTTACACCGCCTAGTACACAACCTGGCGCACAGGCGTATGAGGCCATTTCTAGGGTACACGGGCATGTGTATTGGCCGTGTGACCCAAGTCAGAGGGTTACACGGGGTAAGACACGGGCTGGGACACAGTCATGTGCTTTCATTTCGAATATTCACACAGCTTGTGACACGGGCGTGTCTAGTGGCCGTGTGAGACACATGGCCTAGCCACACGGGCGTGTGTCCTATGTCTTGACAAAAATTTTCCAAGTTCACGAAAGTTTCTTAAGATATCGGTTTAGTCCCGAACCACTCCTAATGTATGTTTAGGGCCTCGTAGGCTCGTATTAGGGACAAATTGACTGAGATTGAATAATGATTGTATGAATTGATTTAAATGTATGTGAAAAGTATGTATAAATGTGTTGTAAGTTCGGTAATGCTCCGTAACCTTATTTCGGCATTGAATACAGGTGAGAGGTGTTACAATAAGACTTTAATCCATTTATGATAATTGTAAACCAATCAGACATCTCCTTGATATCTTCTTCAGGCTTCATCTTGAAAGTTTCGTAGTCGAGAGTAAGGATTCCAAGTTTAGACTTCTTCACTTGGCTAATGCCTTCATGGGTGACTTCAAGTTTGTCTCATATATCATTGGCGTTTGAACAAGACGAAACTCTTCTATACTCATCTGGACCAGGTGCACAAAATAGAGTATGCATTGCCTTAGCATTTTGTTACATGTTCTTCCTATCTTCCTCATTCCATTCATTTTTGCTTTTTGGAACAAAGATCTCTCCTTCTTTCTTTGGAGGTATGGTTGGACCGTCTGTGATGATATCCTACACGGCATAATCATTAGCTTATATAAACAAGGTCATTATAGTATTCCAATAAGAATAATTTGGACCATTGAAATAAGGAGGTTTATTGATGGATTGAGACTCACCGAGGAATATTGACCCAAAAGTAGACGTCATTATTGTCGAATGAGTTGATGATTGTTTTGAGCTTTTTCGAGGATCTTTTATTGGTTTTTAAACTGTCTTTAGAGGCTAACTCTGATACCAATTGTTAGCCCTGAAGGATTAACTCGAAATCGCCAATGGAGAAGTTGAATAAGCCTTTGATAAGTTTTGGTGGAAGCAATGAAAATTATGCAACAAAGAACACAATGATTTATAGTGGTTTGGCCCCAATTGCCTACTCTACTACCTTAGCTTACCACAACTAAGGATTTTCCTGAATTTACTAATTTGGCAACCTTTGACGACAATGCTTAACCTTACAATCTCTTTTGAGATTTATGCTTCAAAATCTGAAGATACAACTCTATTAAGGTTTCTACCCAAACATTAAGAATTAACCCTATCTCAAAGAGAAACAAATAAGCAAACAAAGAAACAATCCTTACAAGATTAGGATGTTTTCCAATTAAGCACAAATACAAAGAAAAACATTTGAGCTAAATGAATACAATGAAAGCTCACAAATGTTTGCAAGAAAAGGTATGCAAGAATTAAGCTTTAGGTTGTTTTGATTGATCTTTAAGCTTTACAAATGTTTCTTCTTGTTGCTAAACCTTTGAAAGATGGTATTTATACCCTTTAATTGATTTTCAACCATTTTGGTTGTTGTAGAAGTGAATGTAGCCGTTGGGGATAAAATATCAGGTCACTAACTTCACCTGCAGCAACAAGTATCTATACCTACTAAAAGGGTATCGATATTTTTTGTAATTAATGTTGATTTCAGTGACTGTTGGAGCAGGAATATCAATACCTTAGGAAACATATTGATACCTTAAGAAAAGTATCGATACTGGATCGATACCTGCTAGGGTTTGAGAATGGCAGGATGTCAATTTGGTATCGATTATTAAAGGGGTATTGATATCTTGTAAAATATCAATACTTAGACAAAAGGAATTAATACTTTTTCTCCTAGAGCAATTCTAACTTGTTTGAAAATGGTTAAAACATATTTGAAAAAGTTTGACTCAATTGAAATCATTTCAACTTGATTTTTATGAAATTGCTCTAACTTTAATTTTATTCAAAAACACTTTAATTTGTTATGTCAAAACATATTATCCAATAAGGCCTAGTTTAGCACATAGTCATTCATGTCCTTATATGTAATCAAAATACCAAATTTCTAGCATCTAAAAGTTGACCATAATGCCAATCTAATAGCCTATTATTTGATAACAAGCATAAGCTCACATGTCATACTAATAACATCCAATTTAACCATCAAAATGTTATACCATAATAACCAACAAAATCTCACATTTTTTATCATTCCATATCATTATCAAACTTACCAAAACACCATAATGATATATACATCCTCTTACATACTTAACAATTACATTCAAAATTACCGTTTCCAAGCCATAAGATATCATAACCACATACCAACAAGCACACATAATTTACACAATACCATTAAACACTTAACTTTCAATCCAAAACACATAAATACAATTCAACTCCTATTTGCATGCCACATAACTTAGTTGAACGAATAAAGGTATACCAAAACGAAGGTTGGATGTGTGATCTTCAAGATGATCCGATTTGCTGAGTTTGACAAATTCAACTACAGAAAATGAAACAGAGTAAGCTTTAAATAAGCTTAGTAATTTCATTGGATTAAAACGATAACTCACCTCAAATCACATTAATTTATACTGAATTAACTAATTTATCTATATCCTTGTCACAACATATCACATTTACAAGGTGAGCATTTCGTACATATAAACCATTAACTATCCATTCATTTCAATATCATTTCTAAATAATTGTTAAATACATACTCATCATTTGTTCAATTCAATCATCTAACATTTTAATAACCATATAAACATATCCATTTTCCATGCATTTCAAACATATCCATTTCCATGTATCTCATGGAATCAATAACTACTCTTTCTTTTATAAAGTTAGTTAGATGAACTAAATAATAAGATATAGATACGCGGGTAATTACACCACACCAGATAGCTTAATAGAGCGATAATTACACCACACCAAGGCACAATAGTGCAAAGCCTGTAGGCACAAATATCATATCTTGCAATGTATCATCCCTCCACCACACCAAATAGCTCAATAGAGCGATAACTACACCACATTAAAGTCTTTGTAGAGTCAAAGCTCAATAATCTGCAAAAAATGCAGGATTTTGACGTAAATAGTGATATCTCTGTCAAATCTTTTACTCCATATAATTTTTTAAACATATCCCGTACTAGCGCACAATCAACCCTGTTGACATACCAATTTTATCTTATCCTACGTTTATCTGAGCTTTATTAACATAGCAAGACAATTCTTTATAGTTCAGTTCTTTTCTCACCTTTGTACCAATTTGAGTACAGTTTCAAAATATCATATATATACTAAAAACTCAAATTTTAAGTACATTCAACACATTTTTAAATATAAATACCCTATAGGAACTTACCAGGTATAAACAATAGTAGGAGAAAGGTTAGGGACTAATCCATAATTTTCTCTTTTCCTCGGTTATCTACTGATTCATTCGATTTATGCATAAAAAAAGCTTGACTGAACCTTTATCTTCTCTAATGGTGAAAACGACAATGAAGGATGAAGAAAGATGATATGATTTTCATGGTTTTCTTTTTCTTTAATGTTTAATATACATATAACTTTAATTAATAAAATTTTAACATATACAATAAATAAAAGTCAAGCCTCAATTGTCCATCATGTTATAGGATTATGGTCTAAATATCATATAAGTCCTCCCACATTTACTAAATAAGCCATTTAATTAATAAAATTAATGTGACTTACTTTTAAGATTTAGTTCTTTTTCCTTAATTAATATCAAATCATCAAAATTTCCGGATCAAACTTCAATCCACTTATACAATAAATTCGTAAATGTTTTATTAAATATTTGCGAGCTCGGTTTATGAAAATGAAGTCCTGATACCTCATTTTTCAAAACCACTAACTTTCGGTACAAACCACTTATACTTTGACTAATTGACCAATTAATAAAATTTATTAAATCAAAATTCAAAATAACACTATATTTAACTTGTAAATATTAAATAATAATATTTAAGAACTCAATCATCGGAATCGTAGTCCCAAAACTACTATTTTCGACACTACTGAAAAATGAACTATTATAAAACTTATAGTTGTAGGTTTCCAATTCTAAATTTGAACTCTTCTAAAGACAAAGAGCGAAAGTTGATATATATTACTTTTGTAAGGTTTTGAATTCGCTATGTGAGCAAAAAAAAAATTATTTCAATAATGTTACTTAATTTAATAGGGTTGAGCAATCGATTGATTTAGTCTAAAAAATTAAAGACCGACAGAATCAATTTTTTTCATTTTAAAAACCAGACTCAAACTGATTTATCTATAAAATTTTAAAAAATAATCAACCTAATTTCGGTTAATTTGGTCAAAAACCTGACAAAACCAACTTTATTTGGTTTTTTTTTTAAATTATACAAATTGCTGCATAACAAATATTCTTACGCAACAGTAGACACACATAGATAGTAATATAACACAATACAATAATACAACACAGCAGAACACAATATATCTATAATCTATAATATAAATAAAATATGAGTTTAGAAAAATTTGAATTGACGAGAATATTTGTTATTGTTTATCATATTATTATATGGACATTAGAATAATATTTATTGATATATTACTAATTAGATAAAAACAAAAAAAATAATTAAACATTAATTTATTTAATATAATTAGATAAATTAAAAATAATAATACATCTTTAGATAAATGATATATGCATATATTTTTTGGTAAAGATTAAATAAGTTGAAACTGATATAGTACGTATATATAGAGAGAGAGAGTATCAACTAATATATGGTTGTGGAGCAAGTTTTAATGATCCCGGATGAAGTTGCTCGCTTTGGCAGCCAGTGAACCGTTCTTCTTGTTGTTGCTCATCTTGGAATAGCATGATCTTGTGTTGTAGTCGCCGTACGTCTGCCAGAAGCGAGTATATATCTTCCAGTGCACAGATATTTGGCCGATGAAGTATTTTTTCCATTTCCTATTCGGGAAGTGGATATAGTATGTTGTGGAAGGCAGCTGACGTAGTTTGCAAAGGATTTGTCTTATGAAGAGTAGTTTGCTGTGTGTTTTGGTGATAGGTTGTGGCAATTGCTGTTGCTGCGCCATATTTTTGGGAATGGGCATCTTTCTTAAAAGAGAAAATGACATATTTGGGTAGGTACTCGAGGGGTTGTAATGGACTGGGTAGATGTTGAAAGGTTTGTGCTTGTGTTCGTCGGTTTGCGGTTTTCACCGGTTTGAGTTTGATATTTGTTGCGATGATAATATGTTAAAAATTTTAAATTATTTTAGGTGATTTGATGCAAGTTGAAAGGTAAAATGAAATGAGAAGTAAATAGAGAACTAAAATAATATTTTTTATGTAAAGTTGAAAGGTAAATAAATTATTATATCTATATTTTATGAACCAATATTAATATTTTCATCATGTTATATGGATATTAGAAGTATATAATCTAACTATCTATCAAAGAAAAAAAAATCAACGCTTTACAATATATAGATTATTTATTTTAGAACTCAAAGTAACATTATTATTCAATTATTATTTAATTTATTTATTTTAGTATAATAATGATTGAATCCTAATCTATTAATTTTAATTCATTTATAAAACAACTAATTTATTTATATAATTTTGTCGGAGAATAAGACAATAAAATTTAAAGAGTTGATTTCACCAAAAATAAATAAATTTGAAGAGTTGAAAGTATGGATATGCAATGTGTTCATATTTTAAGCATTAGAGAACAACAAGTCTTTCTGAATACTTTTTCTTTATATATTTACTTATCTTTTTAATGTATTAACTATATAAAATTAAACTTTTCATTAAAAATAAAAATAATTAAACATGCATATTCACGTGCAACGCACTTACCGTAAGAATACTAGTTACGGAAAAGACACAACATAATGAATTTTATAGTCCAACAAAACACTGTAACATAATAATTAATTGACACAATTGAACGCGATGAGAACTGAGTGAGGAAGTCATGTGATCAAATTTGCCGTAAATGGTTTACAGTTAAAATGTATATCTATACTATATATAAAGATTCTGATTGAGTTGGTATTACCCATAATCGAGTCTCAACTCAATTATTAAATTACCAAAATACTCTTATTTTAACAAAGCAATAAATATTAATTTAAAAATATTTTTTCATTTTATATAAAATCTAGAAAAAAATTCATGTTTATTATGAGATTTGAACCCAAAACACCAAATATACACTTTCTCAACTTTATCATCTCAACTAAAGTAACTCTTGGTTTTTATATGAACTTTTAAAAAATTTATTTTCACCCACATGGTGGGTATGTTATAATCTTATTGCTAATGTCGCCGATTGAGTTAGTATCATAAGTAAACTCGATATAAACTAAAAAAAAAATGACAATTTTATGATGAACAATTGGAGTGTATTTAATATTCTTAATATAATGTATTTACCTATTTAAATTTCCTTTTACTCATGATTTAAACTATTTTTTCTAATTTTGGTACATATTGCATATGTGTTATTATTAGTTTCAAGTCTTATATTTAATATACGTTAATTATAAATGCAACCATATGTTCTAAATACGTGATTTTCACATGCATACATGTGTGGTAGAATTTCTAGTGGTAAAAGTACTATAGAGACCCTTGTATTAGAAGTTAGATTGCATTTTGCCCCATTCACTAAAAAAAGGGGGCAAATTAGTCCCTTGCATAAGATAAAAGAGCAAAATGATCATTTTTGTTAAAAATTTTATCCATTTCTACAGTTAAAAATTAGTATGACAAACGGAATAACTAGACGATTATACATGGTGTGCTACCTATACCTCATGCTAATGTAAATAGACCAGTTTTTAATAGTAAAAATTCATGAAATTTTTAACTAAAAGACCTATTTGCTTTTTGATATTACGTATATAGATTAATTTGTTCGTTTTTTAAATAAAGAAAATAAAATATAGTTTGACTCTTAATACAAGAGCCTCCATAGTACTTTTACCTTTTTAATTTATCATTATTCTTTTATTAAACGTATTTATTATTGAAGTGGAAGCTGAAGTACAAAATTGATTGATTTTAGTATTTTTGGATTTATTTTATTAGTTACTTTATTATTCTTTTATGCTTAAATGGTAAATGAATTATTTCATCTTCTAATTCTTATCTGTCTGTTGAATATAAATTAAGAAAAAAGTGGACTAAAATGTGAAAATTTGATAACGTTAATGATTTTTTCATAACAAATTAAATTTGATGACCAAAGTATAATTTAAATGTGTAATTTACCGTTTAAAAAATTACATCTCAATGTTATAAAAATGAGACAGGTACCTCATTTTTAGCTCTACAAATGTAGTTAGAGGTGAGCTTTTGATTGAATCGAGTAAAAATATTTTGAGTTAATTGAGTTGACAAGTCCTATTTTATCATCCTAACTCGATTTGAAATTTTTTTGAATCGAGTTGAGTGAAATGAAATTCAAATCGAGCCGAATCAAGTGAAATTTTTTGAGTTAAATTAAAAAATTAAACATGCCAAATTAAAATCTTGTTACAATATAATTAATTTCATGTTCATGCACGTAATTTTGAAATCATATATATCTGAAAACATTTTCAAAGCAAAATAAAAAAATTAATATGATAAAATTGAATTATTAATACTTATTTAGGTCCCTAAAATTATTATTCTAGAAATTTTTTAATTTTTTAACTTTCTTTATATATATTTTAAATTCTTTTATTTTTTTATAAATTTAAAAAAATATTTTGAATTTTTGAAAAATAATTTGAATTATTTTGTAATTTTTTGAAAGAGAGATTAATTTGCTCATTTTTCAAACTTGACAGGGACCAATAGAATATTTACACCAATTTGTTATTCGAATTATTCAAAATTTCGAGTTATTCGAAATGCAAAATTCAACTTAATTCAAACTCGAATTATTTATTCATGTTGACTCGAACAATTCGAATAACTTAATTTGATTAACTCAAAATTTAATTTTTTTATTTTTTTATTTGAATCTAGTTTTACTCACCCTATATATAATGGGTATGATTAGACCACAAATGTTTAAATAGTAAACTTGGGCAGAACATTTGCACTAAAAAAACAAAAAAAAGGGCCTCTGTTTATGAAACGAGAGCAGACAAGCCCAACATCTGAGCCATTGACTTTCGCTAATAGTTAATTTTTCACTCTATTTGTTTTTGGGTAAACTCCAACATTAGTCACTACACTATAAGTAAGTTATTGTTTTAATCATTTAATTGAAAAAAGTTATAATTTGGTCACTAATCTCTTCAAAAGTTTCCATTTAAATCACCGGGCTAATAAAATTGATGCTATATAGCTTTCTTTGTTCGCACTGTTTGTACCAATCAAAAGTTCTTTTTTCCTTTCTCTTTTACAATTTATTTTTTTCACGAAATAACTTTAAATATTACGAATCTACGAACTAAAATTCAAACAAACTTTTTTCTCTGATCTTCGACACTGACCATTAGATCAACTTAGATCTACAGCATGTTTTTTCTACTCGTCGATGGGTATTGATGTTGAATTGTCACTTAAAGCTCACTAGCAGAATTTTCCTTTTTCTTTAAAAAAATTAACAGTCTAATAACTTAAATAAAAAAATTAGAATAGTTCGGTGATTTATATGAAATATTCCAAATAGTTTAATGATAAAATTATAACTTATTTTAAGTAAGTGACCAAAAGAAAAGCTTACCCATAATATAGTGACTAATTGTGTAGTTTACCGTTATTGTTTTTTTAACTCTGACTCGCAGCAGTCAATTTTATTTTTATTTTATTAATTTTAACCTTCGCTTATTATCTCTTTCCCTATGTTAAAGAAGTGCATTTCTCCCTCCAAAACTTTGCAAACACGCCGTCCTCTTCATTTATTATCATTTTTCATTGTTTTCGTTTGGTTTAGGGTTTCATTTTTCTGTTTAGTACGAGATGGGGAGGTATCGGAGCCGGAGCAAAAGCTACAGTCCTCGTCGTCGTAGCCGGAGTCCCACTCGTGGAAGGAAGAGGTACGACGATGAACCTCGCGATCGCCAGCAATCTCACCGTGACCACCGTCGCCGCTCCCCTCTCCCTTCTGGTTTGCTCATTCGCAATCTCCCTCTCGACGCTAGGTATTCACATCTCTCCCGCTTCCGCGTATTCTTATCCGCTCTGAATTTAACTCTAGTTATTTATTTATTTTTTTATGGGTTCTGTATTCGATTACTTGTCCTATGAATGTGTTAGAAGAGAGGAAATTTGAAAATTTGGTTCAAATTTTAGGGCTTTGTAACTGTTTACGGTTCTCGCCCCTCCATTTGTTCTTATCGATACTGATTTTAACTGTAATTTTGTTTAGGGTTTTCTCTATTCAATTACTTTTCTTATTGAGTATGTGTTAGAAGAGAGGAAATTTGTAATTTTGGTTTAATTGTTGAGTCTTATTAACTGACATTTGTGCAATATTAAGTTTCCTTATCGAGAAATGGATTTATAAAAGTTTAATTTCATTGTGCTGTGCAGGCCTGAAGATCTTAGGGTTCCCTTTGAACGGTATGGTCCGGTGAAGGACGTTTATCTGCCAAAAAACTATTATACAGGGTATGTTATTGCTTGCTTCTGTATTCATATGTGTGTTTGTTTTTCTTTGATGTTTCATCATTTAATTTTGCTTCTTCTAGTTTTATGTTGAAATTTGTAGTGCTTTGAATACAAGGCAAGAGCATAATAATGTTCTTTACTGAAATTGCTTTTGTATCCATTTGATGACCTGCAGATATTTTGTTTTTAGTAACAGTAAAGGTCTCCTACTCTTTAATTATGCTTGTAATGATTTAATGATTTGAATTTATAGGGAACCACGGGGCTTTGGTTTTGTGAAGTTTCGGTATGGTGAAGATGCTGCTGAAGCAAAACAACGAATGAACCATCAAGTTATTGGTGGACGTGAGATAAGAATTGTTTTTGCTGAGGAGAATAGAAAGACTCCCCAAGAAATGCGTCTGACTGCCCGTGTAAGGTGCTGCACCACATTTCTCTCTTATGTACACCAATGGTTATATTCTTTGTTCTTAAGTCTTAGAATAAAAAGCTGATGTGGTAATCGTTGTTTACTCTTTCATTTCTGTTTAAAGTGGTCGAGATAGGGGAAGCAGGAGAACACCGCCTAGGTCCCCAAGACGCCGATATCGCTGTCAGTTAAACACTTATGCTTCTTGCATTTATCTTAACCTTTTCAATTACTAGGTAATGGCTTTTGGAGGATAATTCTCTTTCTTAACGTGAGCTCAATTATTGTTTGTGGTCACAGCTTACTCTTGCTCACCTTCACCTGCTGGGCATGATTCAAGGTTTGAAATTTACTTATCAGAAATTTTTTGTGGTTTTCTTCTAATGTGTTATTAGTGGCTGTTCTTTTTGTTGCCTAACTCTACTCTTTTACATATCTAATGTTGTAGAGCTTTTTAACTGTGAATTTCATTTACCCTTTCTTTTGATTCAGACCATCGCTGTCAATTAGACACAATGCAAAACCACCAGTGAATCAAAATAATATTTGCTGTGATGGCCTTGTTTATGCAGATAGTAAAGTGAAAAGAGATTCCTAAAGACTTCTGGATTAATAAAGATTAAAGAGATCATAAAGTGATGGACAACTTGATTTTCTATCAAAGCTTCTCCATAAGTATTATCCATAATCCCACCTTCACCAGCCATTGACTACAAATTGCATGAGGTCTTGTTTTTTGACCTTGGGTTTGTCAGGCTTGCTGCCATTGAATGAACTGACCAGCTAAAATGTTTGTGAGATGATTAGTATCCCAGGAGTATCTTATCTTTTCCTTTTACATCTAAGCTTCTCATTAGTGTTTTTGTTTTCCATGAGAAAATTTTGTTAAGTTTGATATCTTCTTTTCATATACTATCCAGTTAAGAAAGAATTTAGAGCTTATATTTGGTCAAAGAAAGAACCATCCTCAAACAAAGGAAGCCAATCAAAGTATTTACTGGTAGAGATTTGTTGGCAGTGTACAAGAAAAAGTTAATTTGAGGTTTAGAAAGTTGGGGCAAAGAGAGCTATGAAGTTGTCAGATGCTGATCAACCAGTACAACATTATAGAGACTTAACTCTCAGTTTTTTGGATCCAATTATAATATTTTTGTTCAGAAACACTGGAAAGGTACAGGTGAAGGTCAATATTTTAATCCGCTGATTTGTGCGAGGATGTTATTAAAAAATTGTTGTCATTGTCTTTGGAAGAAGGTTTGCCTTTATGAAGAATGGAAATGCTCCTTTTATACTTTCTTTTTAATTTTTCTATATGACCTGAATATATCTGCTTGCCCTGATAGTCATTATGTGTTAATTTTTTTGGTGTATTAGGTTCTTATGCATTCTTTTTTCACATGAAACTAGAGACAGGGATCAGAGGGGGAAAGATTATCACCACTCCCCTAGGCGGTCTAGATCAATTTCTCAGGATCGTGGTATGAGAGATGATTATCGCTCTCCCAGTCGGTCCAGATCCATGTCAAGGGATTGTGGGGCAAAAGATGATTATCGCTCTCCCAGGCGATCTAGATCTGTTTCTCGGTCTCTTTCTCCACGTTCTCCACATGGTGACAGGGACAGGGAATACAGAACCAAGCAGAGGTCCCCTAGTCCTAGGGAGAATGGTCAGAGTCTACAAGATGAGAGAGATCATGTGAGCAGCAGGTCAAAGAGCCCAAGGCGTGTCAATCGCAGTCCTTCAAGGTCTCGTTCACGATCTTTGAGGTAGGTGCTTTCCAACTTTCTGTTTCTTAAAGGCCTTAGGGTATACATACTTGATTTGATACTTTGAACCGATTCTTGTGCAACAATTAAAGTTAGAATATGTATGCATTTGTGTCTGCAGTCCTCGCTAGCAGCTTTACAAATGATGCTGCCTTCTCATGGCTCTATGCACGTGGTTACTGCTGGAAACTGTAAGTGTGTTTGTCCGGTGCTTTATATTTACGTACAAGTAGGTACCATGTGGTAGTGGTGGGTAGATTATGGACATGTATGGAGTCTAGCGGGTTTTTGAAGTGTCTGTTGATATGTTTCTGCAACTTGTTTTGAATGATTTTAGAGATACAATTTCAGACTGATGTAGCAGTCTACTTTAATCCTGAAAGGATTTATCTAAATACACTTTAGTATAGTCTTGTTTAATGGGAGTTGCTAACTGATCTGAAATCTTGTTATATGCAAATTTACTTAAGATAATATTGTGTATGATGGGTTTGGCGATTGTGGATTTTGGAGTTAGCAATCGTAATCATATTCATCAGTGGAGTCTGGATTTAGTTTCAATTCATCTATTTAATAATTTTCAAGGAGTGGATTCAAATCTAACTGACGACACAACCAACTAATTTGTGTTTTTCTTAAAACAAATTTTGTATCCAGTTTGGTCTAGTTCTATGGTTTTCAGGTTTCAGTATCAGAAAAATTAGTATAAAACAATTGAAAATGTCATTATGGGGTATTTTGATTTTGTATAATTTTATAAAAAAAAGAATAATTTAAATTAAATCAGAGTGTGATATATAAAGTTATTACATAAAACAAACGCCATAATCTAGTGTTTATTTATAAGCTTGTTTATTATGATTCCCATAATATTTTAGAGTTGGGTTGGTTTGGTTTAGAACGTTATTCACTTCAACAACGACGCCTGGTTTAGTTGATGAAAAACTTAATATGAATACTAGAAACAGTACTAATTTGATTTGACGTTTGGTAAACAAATTTGTTGATCAACTAAAGCAAATGTCATTTTTGTCCTTAATAAAAGAAGATATTTAATATCATGATTAAATATACTATTTTTATATTTATGGCATAAAATTAATACGAGATTGTTTTTTTTTACATGAAAATATTTTATAAAGTATAAACCAAAAAGTTTTGGCATGAATTGTGATATTTAAAAAAAAAATTCTGAATTATATAATTTCAAAAGATTAAAAAAATAAAATATATTAGTTGAAAACAACGTCAGAAGAAATCAAGGTAGAAACATAGCTCTAAACTTCACTTTTTGAGCAAAGGACATTTTGGACGACAAAAATTTACGAGGGGAAAAAACCTAAATAAAAAAAATTCCTCTCTAAAAATTTACGGTCATATGATTTCTCAAGTGGTACTATGCTTAGGATATTGCCAATGGTACTTTTTTTTTTCTGGTTCCGGTCATTCCCAAAAAACTTGGGGTCCTTTTTTCTTTACATTTTCTAAGACTTGAAATAACCAATTTTAAGACCGGTGAGGAACCTCTGGACAAAACAAATGAATTATTAAATTATGTTGATTTGGGTAGAAAAAATTATTTAATAAATTTATAAAAAATAATATGACTCTGGTTGAGGTATTGAATGTTATAATGTCTTGGGTTTAAATTTCATTATATGTATATATTTTTTAGAGTTTATATAAAATAAAATAAGATAAAAATACTTCAAAATAATATTTGTTGTTGGATTTTTGGTAATTTTGCATTTGAGTTAAGACTTTCATTGATGAGTAACTACATCTCAAATAAACATCTATCACGTGGGTGAAAAAAATATGTAATAAATATATTTATTAAAGATTTATATAAAAATCAATTGATGCTTTGATTACAACAACAAAGTTAAATGTTTATTATGCATAGTGTTATGGGTTTAAATCTTATTATCAATTTTTTATTGATTTATTATATATAAAAAAAATACCCTCATAAAAATATAACTTAATTTTTATATGAGAAGGTAATTTAATAATTTTACAATTGAATTGAAGTCTAGTTAACTTATAACATCAACTTAATAAAATATTTAATATAAGTATACATAAATAGATGGTCATGATAAGCCGTGTATAGGAACATATCATAAAGCTTGGTTTCAAATTCTATAAACTTGACTCCTCCCAAGTTATCATATATAATCTATATTTTATATAAAAGCACGAGTTTCGAAAAAAATGAATCAATGAGAATAATTTTTATTTTTCACCATATTACTAAATTGACATTTAAAAATATTTATAATTTAATTTAAAATTATTAGTTATAACTCTTTAAAAACAAGTTGTGACAATTGTATTAACTCTATAATAGAATTATAGCTTGAATAAAAGTCTAAGGATACTCACTCTCAATAAGTCAAAATAATTAATAATTAAGGTTAAAATATAATTTTAAAAAATTCTGATTTTTTTTATTTTTATAAGTATTTTTTATTTTCATATTTATTAACATAAAAAATAAAGTTATAACTTGAATAGAAGTCTAAGTATATAAATAGAGATTGATTTTATCTCTTAATTAACATTAGGCTTATATTTCAATTAAAATTTAAGTTTAGATCTATAAATAGCATTAATTTGTAGCATAGAATCTCAAAAAGAAAGATTTGGACAAAAATGACATCGGATAGATATGCAAGATCATTTTAATTAAATTTTTTATAAGCTATTTATTCCGTGCGAAGAAGTACTCTAGACCTGTTCATGGGCTGAGCTATCTGCCCAGGCTTGAAGGCTCACCTAAAATTTGAAAGGGTTTGGGTAAAAATATTAGGCCTAAAAAATGAGCTTTGGAAAAAAATTAAGCCTAGTTAAAATATGGGTCGGGTTTGAGCTTGAACATTTAAAGCCCAAACTTGGCCCAACCTGACCTGTTTTAAGTTTATAATACATTATATTATGTTATTTTTATATATTATGTAATTTAGAACACATTAAAAAAATAAACCTATACTAAATATATAATATTACTCTAATGTAAACATTAATAAAAAAATGTTAAGATGATTATATAGAAATTTTCAATAAATAAAAAATGTATAAAATTATTAAATATTAAAATAAAACAATATAAATATATCTTAAAAAATAAAAAAATATCGGTGGGCCTAAAATGGGCTTGGGTTAGCCTTTTACAAATATGGACGAGTTTAGGAAAAATTTTAAGCCCAAAATTCAAGTCAGGCTGGACTTGAGCAAGCATAAAGTATATTTATATCATGCTTAGGCCTGACTCGAACTCAACCCATGAACACATCTAAATTACTCTTTTATACTTTATTTTTACCTTATTATTGTTATTATTATACATTAAGTTGTAAACAAATGAGAGATTTTTAAAAAAGTAAAAAATATTTATCATATAAAATTTCAAAAATTATTTTTTAATTACTATTATTAAATATGTCTATTAATTTAATGTAAATATCATGAAGATTAAACGGGTGAGATATTTTTTTAAAAAAGTAAACGGAATTTACCATATAAGATTTCAATAATTATTTTTTTAATCACTATTATTAAATGTGGTTATTATTTAATGTAAATATATTTCATATTTAATCAATTTAGTGTAAATATATATTGTACTTATCATGAATCATTATTATAATTTATACATTTTATTTTACCACTTTTAATTTTAATTTAATATTATAATTTACTTTTTAATATATTTCTAAATTTCTATACTATTTTCAAATTTTTATTTATAAAATATTATTTATTTTAAATATTACTTACATTAAATATATTGTATATATTATATATTATTTATTTTTAATTTATAAAAAAAAAATTAAACACGTAAAATCACATGCAACATTAGAAACTAATGTTAAATAAATGGTGAGATTATTAGGTATATTACTAACAAATAAGAAACAAATTATAAAGTGATAAATCTCAAAATTATACTTGAATCTTGATTTAATGTGCAATTGCTTACATGAACTTTAATTTAGTGCAATTATAAATGTGAAACTCTAATTGTAGTTCAAATGTATACTTGAAACTTTAATTTTGATTTAATCATACACATTTAAAGAAATAAATACATCAATTTATTTCTGAATATAATTATTTATGTATAATATATTAACAAAAAATAATGTTATATTAATAATTTACAAAAGTTAGATTAAATTAAAATTTAATGTATAAAATTACACAAAATCAAAATTCATATATAGTTTTAATATTTATCCCATTTAATAAACAAATAAAGCGAAACGAGGATACACCAGCGCCAATTTACTTACTATTGTTTTAGTTTTGTTTGCTGTAGCATATATTTCCTTTAGCAGCTGATCAGAAAGAAAAAAAAAGGAAAAGATATGCATGAATGAAGGGAAGAAGATCATGAACGAGAATCACACTCATCATGAATTATGTTTAAAAAAATGGAGTCATTTTCGGATGAAAATAGAAAAAAGAGAATTTTGGCAAGAACAGTCTTTTTATCCATACATGAGGGGATACAATGCCGAAAGCATATATAATGGGACAGTTCTTGTTCAATGCAAACTGGACCTAACTTATTCATAATTCAAGCATGAAAAGAGAATGTGTTTGATGAGTGCCAGCTGCTGGCTGCTGCAGAAAGCCGAAGTCAGTCCAAAGGGCAAGCTTTCTCAAAGGCTTGTTGCTCTTTGCAACATAAATCGAACTCATTTGTGTAGTAATACATGCATCCCACATAAGCTTCCATGGGGTCTTTGCATCTCTGATACAGATCTTTTAGCCTGCACCACGCGGTCCAACATTCCATAATTCAGATTAAAAAAGAAACGGAAAGGGTAACAGTAATGCACAATGTAGTCACCTATTCGAGTAATGCTTTGAGTTCCCCCCCAAAAATGTGCTTTTTAAAATATCCGGACAAGGGTACAAAGATAGGATTCACCTAAGTTCCTCCAAACACATAGAAAAGCTTAAAAGAATAAAGATGGAACATACCTATATTTGACACACGAACCAAGTTCGATAACATAGAGTAAGAACCGCAAAATATTCAGTGTTCAGAGGCATTTTTTAAGCTACAAAATGCTATAAACCCAAATCAAGTGAATGCGGCAAATGTCTTACTCTTGATTGGAGAAGTGGGAAGCCCCATTTTTACAATCAAACACAAACAGAAAGCCGAAAACCTATTAAAACTCAGTTGGTTTTCAGTAAATAGATCTAAAAAAGAATCAAACTAACATAAAGAGGAAGAAAAAACATCAGATTCAATGGCTCGGTTACACATGAATCTATTTCGCCTAATCATAGGGAGACTTAACATGGATTCATTTGAAGTTTCCATTGCTAATTGAAACACAAAGTTACCAAATGAGAGATGATCATTTCCCCGCCCCGCCTACCCAAAGAGATAAACCCTATGTTTCTCGAGGATATGCCCGTACCTATATCGATATGGATACTTTCGAGAGAAATGACCTATCCCTATCCTTTTAACCACACTTTCACAGTATAAAACCTCCTAAAAAACCTGTTCCAAAATTTCCATTACAAAGATATTAAAACCAATAATCCTAATTATCACACATTTTCCTAGTTAATTTCATTTCCCAGTTTTAATTCCCTTTCAATTCCAACATTGTCATATACGAACCAATTGAGCAAGAAAAACCCACAAAGAAATTCAAAATGGGAAAAACTGAAAATTGAAAAAAAAATGCTTACACTCCAAGGGCACAGCGAGTAGCTTGGCGGCCCTTATCGAGACATTTCTCAGGGTTGGGATCTTTCTTCTTACACTTGAGGAACTCCACGTTTTCGGACATACATTTAATCTCTATGTGCTTTGCTGATGACATCAGCACCGACGACGTTGGGATCGGTTCCCCCGTCGCATCCACCACTTTCGCCATTTCCGCCACCGAACCCAGAAAGAAATAAAAAAAATAAAAAGATCGCTTCTTTCTGCATCAACAATGAAAAGATGTCAAAATTTCATCAATCAAGATGAAAAAAAGGGAAAAATTACTGGGAATTAATCTCTTACCTTAATCAAGTAAAGGGTTTTCACTTAAACACTGAGATAGAGAATAGGGTTGTAAAGGACTCAAGAGTGAAGAGTTATGGTTTTGTTTAAACAGACGTAAACGGTGGAGTTGGTTGGTAATTCATTTTTGCTTTGAAGGGTATTTACGTCATTCCATGTTTCTTTTTGGGGTTTTATGCTTCCAATCCCAAAACCCTTGCTTTCTTCAGTTTTCTTTTCTCTTTTGTGCCAATCACCAAAGCAGTCATTTTCCGAGACAATTTAAGGGTAAGTTAAATTAAATTATTGTGATTTGATTTAATGTTAAAGTGACTTCCTTAGCTCTCTTCTTTGCTTAGTTTTTCATCTGTTTTTTTATGGATAAAATGTTGAATTTGCTGAAATTTGTAGAGATCTTCGAATTGACTTTACCCCTTGAAAAGTGTAGGCAAAAGATTTCATTTTTCTTTTCCGTTTCATTGTTGCATAGGAAATTTCCTTTTTCCTTCTTTTGCCTATTGCAATTGGAGTGACCGTTCTTTATATTACTATACATGTTTGGCATCAATGATCAAACTTAAATTGTCAGGTTGGGTTGGGTTGGTTTTGGATATGACAAAGAAAGGCATGATTTTGAGCAATGTCCCTTGGCTCATTTAGATAATGCCTTTAAACCTGAAAGAATTGGTGATTGATTGTCAGTTCTGAATTATTGCTAGAATCCATTTTTGTTTTGAAATGGACAGGATGTTTTGACATTGAATATTACATAATTTGCTCGGGTTGGGGGGATTGATATAATGAAGTAAAGGATTGGATATCAGGCTCACTTCCTTTGCATTCTAGACTTGCTTAGGTGAAGCTGGTAAGCTGAAATGGTGATTGATTAGCAACCAGGTGATTATTTTATGATTTTCTCTTGGAGAGCCAGGGTTGTCAAGGCATTGTGTTACAGTCCCAAGTTACGGATCGAGTCACTGGATGATTTGTAGGAAATTTGTTTGACTTAACTGATCTTTTCCCTTTGTTTCTGTTTCTTTCGTGGGATGACCCATAATGAACAAGGGGAACTCGTCAAAGGGAATTCCAGACCTTAGAATCGTTAAAAGTGTCTTAAACCCCTGAATATTAGAATAAATTCCGACTTAATTTATTCTTATTTGCAACAGCAGCTATCTTTTTTTTTTAATCCCAAATTTAGTGTGAGCATTTTATTTGTCTCTTTAACACTTTATAACTCTTCCCCCCTTCTGCAAAGTTTATAAGTTAAATAAAATTCATTGTCTAGAGAATCTCTTTGTTATTCACACTGAGGTGGACTCTGTAAAAGAAATTGTCAACTTGACTAGGTTTGTTGGTCGCCAGTAAACACTTGAATATGTTTTGAGTGATGCGGGATATGATGGTGTGGTGTGGAGGGCTTTATGTGTTATCATTGGACCTCTTTGTTGCTCATGGTATGCATTTGGACTCAAATCCGTTGCTCACTCACTCCGATGCCATGTTTAAATTGTGTGCATTTATAACTGTGGGCAAAACATAATAAGTACGGTTTTCTTCATACATATATACAACATGCATGTAAGGATGGATGTTTTGTGCTGTTTATGTTATAAAAATGCATCCGTTCGTACTGATTAGGTTGGTGTTTTCTTGTGTATGTATAGAGATGGGCGACAAGAAGAAAAAGACTTTTATGTTTATCCGTCTTGTCTCGGCTGCTGGGACTGGATTCTTCTACGTGAAGAGGAAAAGTGCTAAGAAAGTGGCTGAGAAACTCGAGTTCCGCAAGTATGATCCCCGGGTAAATCGCCATGTTCTTTTTACAGAGCAAAAAATGAAATAAGGAACCTGTTATTTTGCTTGCAGCTATTCCGTTCTCAACTTATTGACTTTTTAGATTGATGTAGCCGTACTGTTTTTGGTAGAAGATACCAAATTATGCGAACTGGAATGAAAGATGATCGTGTTTTGTCAAATTTGTTTAAGCCTCCAAAGCTTGCATTATCATGTATTAAATGCATCATTTAAAGAGACGGTCAATGAGCAAAACATATATTTTAGGTTAAATTATGAGGATAATCCCTGTACTTGTTGATTTGTGTGGGTTGTCTTTCTACTTTTATTTGCTTAAGTTTGGTCCCTCATTTTCAGTTAGCTCTACTAAAAAATTATTTACAATAACAAATTTAGCCTCTCAATCTTTACCACTGTTATCAATTTGACCTCTACTTTTTTTTCTTATAAAAATATTAAAAAAAAATATAAAATTATATTAAAAATTATAGATTAGTTAAAATTTTTTAAATGTGTCGACAAATTAACGAAAAAAAAAACACTGAAACTTAATATCAATCACTAGATTAGAAATCATTGTTCAATTAGTTACGAGTGTAATCTTACACAATTGAAAAAATAATTTTCCTAATAATGAGCTTTGAAAAAAACTCCCTCTATCAACCCTTCCCACTTTCTTCTTTTAAATGGCTTCAATTCTCATGGTTTCGCATAGTAATCAAAATTAACAAACAAAACCTCTCTCCTTTTTTTTCTAAAAAAAATCGAAACCAAAAAAGATGAATGGAAAAAATATCTTCATGTCGTTTCTTTTTTTGGTGTGGTTTCATTCGATTTTTCAAAGACCCACAATCTTTTTCAGTGTGAGGGTGTTGAAATTCAATGAAACACTATTTTCATTTAAAGTTTCTTTTTGAAAAATACAATTTTTATTTCTTGTTTTTGATTTTCGAAGAAAACTTGTAGACTTTTATTTAAAATATTTTTTTACTCAATGAAATAATGACACACAAACCAAGAAAGAAATAAGTGAAAAAAGATTACCAGAAAAGAATGTGTATCTATTTTGAATGTCATCATGTCTTTTTTTTTTTTTTTTTAGAATAAGATATGGATGCCATTAAAATTGATGGAGCTAATCCTAATTAATGCAAAAGTTGTACCCTACTTAGTTCTTAAAGGACTTAAATCGTCCAGTCTTAAAAGAAACAAATAAACAACATAAAAGAAGCAAACCCTAAAAATTGACTACATCCTAGTTTCTAGAAAAAAAACCCAGTAGTTTCTCTTTTGGCAATTCACTCTTTCATCTACCACCATCGTTCCACCCTGGAATGATCTGTACTTTTAGCGTCCTCCATGAAAGTTCTTGTAGAAAAAAGAAGCCGACGAAACCTTTCGTTTTTCATTTCTTCCAACCCATTTCAAATCCTGTTCAAAAAATTTCTGTCTCTTTTAGCCGCTAACTCTACCCTTTGAGGGGCCTCATCAATCCATACCTTTGTTCCTGGCCAGTTCTTCCCTTCCTCTGCCATTACGTGCGCCGTTTGGTTTGCTGTTCATCCAGCGAAAGAGCAGGTAACATTTTCGAATCTCCGACATCTTTCTTTTATTTCTTGAATAATCACCGCAATACCATATTTTTTTGATTACTGTCAAGGAATCTCCTTCCACTATCATATTTCGAAAACCCAGCTCCTCAGCCACCGAAACTGCCTAAAGACATTCTTTCGCCTCTACCGTGGTGGCATCTACTATAAAGGTGTTGTGGTGAGTCCATGCAACCAATATATTATCTTCACAGTCCCTGGACAATATTCCCATCACTGATTTGAATGTATTGTTGCAAAATGCTGCATCAAAATTGCATTTTATCATATCTGCTCTCAGTGGAACCCACATAATGTTGATTTGTCTAGTAGATGTTGAAGTTTCTGTATTAATGATATTGCTTTCTTCCTGATATGCTTTAATAAATGTTATTACCTCAAATGTGTTCAAATTTTCTCCTTGATGATGGACCTTATTTCTTGTCTTCCATATCGCTCAGAAGGATATTGTTAGGCATTTTCTTTGTTCTTCATTCATGTTGGTAAAAATCTCTGCTAACTACATTTTCCATTATTGTCCTTGGGAGCTTGGAGAAGTATCAATCCCCACTCCTAGTAGGATATCTTTTGAAATCATGCATTCCCAGAAAACATGAGCCACTAATTCCTCCATTACTCGACATAGTGGGCAGATATTCGTTACTAACAGATTTATTGCCTGTAAATTATTGAATATAGACATGTAATTGTTTACTATTTTCCAGAATGTAATTTTAACCATGCTTGCTAGTTGTAAGTTCTAGAGTCTGTTGTAGAGAGTCTATAGGTCTATTGGGGGAGGGTTATAGTCCTTTGCAGTATCACTATATCTTCTTTATTTAGCCATTTGTACCCACTTTTAGCTAAGTACATACTTGTATTATCACCTCTCCATACTCTGACATCCTTGATATCGATTCCTGCAACGGGAATGGTCATGATTCTGTGTACTTGGTCTTTGTAAAAAAGTTTTCCTAGGACCTCCGTTTTCCAGGTAGACTGTTCATTGTTAATTAAATCAGCAACTGTTGTATAGTTTATATCAATGGTCTGACATGTGATTCTTCCTGGCCCAGGTCTTGGAATCCACGCCTCATTCCAAACATTAATGGATTTTCCATCACCAACCCTCCAACCCAAACCCTCATCTAGGAGTCTTCTTACGCTCTATATGCTCCACCAGGTATAAGATGGGTGAGAACCTAAACTTGCTTTTAAAAATTCACTATTTGGGTAGTATTTACCTTTCATTATTCTAGCAAAAAGAAATCCGGTTGCATCGTTAACTTCTATCCTTATTTTGCAAGCAATGCGATATTAAACTTGGCCAAATCTCTAAAACCTAGACCTCCCATTGCTTTCGGTTTGCACATATGTTGTGTGTAAATAACTAATGCAATTGTGCAATTGTACACGCCATTTAAGTAATAAAGTGATAAGTAAGTATCGTCTCCACGGGGATAAAAAATTGGAAATTGAGTAAGTTATTATAATCTTATTGATTATACTAAATAGGAGGAAATACTTTCAAGTTGATCAAGATGTTTGTATAATGAATTAGTGAAATGAAATGTTAAAAGCAAAGAATTGATATGGCAAATAAATGCTGTGGCAAATTATAGAGAAAAGCAAGAGTAATTCTATTGTTAAATGAATAGGGTTGAAATTATTCAGGTGAAATGTTCATATCAAAATAAAGCCATGGAAAAATATTGTGTAATCAACTACTTAGAGAGTCACTACTGTAACCTGCCTCTTTCGATAGCTAGATCTTAAGCTAGAAATCTAAGTTACTGTATGTCTACAGAACTCTGGATTAATAACTACCATGAATGTTCTTCTCTATACAACTCACAACATCCATGTCTAGAGTGCTACGAATATTCTGTCTAGTATTCGCTTGCAAGAAACGATTCAAGATCCAGTATATTTAACCTTTTTAGAATTAAAAATAGATCTAAGAACACAACACACAATCAACTATGTCTACAGCTTGCATGCATGTATTTAAAATAAGCATAAATCGAATGAAACAGTGACAAACAATCTTAACTCATGGGCATTAAAGATGATAAAACATTCGCTCGAATAACTCCAACCCAGAAAAGATTTAGTTCATGGGTGGAAAAGTTAACATAAAAATAAAATCATTCATTAACATTCTCAAATAGGTTCAAATAACAGAAATAAGGAAAATAAAGGCAGAAATGCAAGAATTCTCACCATATTCCAGCTTTTCTTTTATCTTCAGATTGTACGTGAATCCAGGTTAACTATTTCCCCCTTCTTCGCGTCTGTATTATGCTGTCTTAAGTTGCTACCCTTTATTTCTCTCTAGAATTTTCCACCAGATTTTTTTGAATAGAAAACTAATCCCTAAATCTTTTCTAATTCCTCTCTAAAAAATCCTCTCGTCCTTTATTTTCTCTTTCCTCTTTTATAGGGTAGGTCCCTCTTTCTCCCTCTTTTGAGGTGGATTTATCTGGTACATAGACAGCTGGCTGAAAGGGACGAGGACTAAGTGCTACGTCAGCATTATCCTGGAATTGCCATGGCATTTATGTTGGCAATCCATCCAACCTTTTGCAATGGCAATATTTCACTTCCTTCATTCTCTTTCTCATTTTCTTCATATTTGCTGCACCTATTGTATACAGCAATCAATTATCTTTCTCTCAATAGGAAAAATAACATAAAATTACATTCAAGACACAATCTAAGTGTTATTATGCAATGTTCTAAAATTAACCTAAAGATGCAAATATATTTACTTAAGTACATACATTCAATCAAGTTTAGAGGCTAGAAATATAACTCTTTTCAAGAGTTATCAGCATTATCCTGGAATTGCCATAACATTTATGTTGGCAATCCATCCAACCTTTTGCCATGGCAATATTTCACTTCCTTTTTCTCTTTTTTATTTTCTTCATCTTTTCTGCACCTACTGTATACATGTAACACCCCTTACCCGTATTCGACGCCGGAATAGGGTACGAGGCATTATCAGACTTAAACATAAACATTCATACAAAATTGAGACATGAATTTTCACTCAAATTTAAAACTTTTCGTAAACATTCATATCGTCCCTTAAACGAGCCTACGAGGCCCAAAACATATATTAGGAATGATTCGAGACTAAACTGAGAACTTTAGAAACTCTCGAGAAATTTAGAAATTTTCATCATGAAATTGGTCCACACGCCCGTGTGGCATATCACACGCCTGTGCTTCAGGCCATGTCCATCTTAGGGTGCATTCTGTTTATGACGTCATCATCAAATTTAGGTCACACGGCCAAGTCACACACTCGTGTGCTAGGCCGTGTAGCACACACGGCTGATGCACATGCTCGTGTCTCTGCCTGTGTGCTCAATTATGGACATTTTATTTTGCCTAAATTAAGGTGAAGGGGATACATGGCTAGATCACACGCCCATGAGGCTGACCATGTGTCAAACACGACCTAGACACACACCCATGTGTCTACCCGTGTAGACAAATACAGGGCTATTTTCAAAGCCATTTTGTCACCCTTACACATATTCACACAACATTACATGGCACAAATCATGGCATATAAATGCCCTAAAAAAACTACAATTAAGCAATACCTTATCATTTTCATACCATTAACTATCATGAATTATAACATTAGGCCTTGCCAAATCATTCCATGCTAAGTTTGCACTCAAAGGGCATTAACATATGAATAAACTCGTAACCATCATATATTAAGCAAATATAAACCACATAGCAAAACATTGACATATGCACATACATACTTATATGGGCTTACAACAATTTAGCCAATCTAAGCCAATTTGCATGGCTACGAATTACATCCAACTTTTAGCCATCACAAGCTAATACATTTAGCCAAATCGTAATGACTCATACACCAAATGACTAAGTCGCTATACACGCCATAGACTTAAAATACTTGTATTCACTTATACCCAAATGATAGCTTGATAGTGTGATAGAATCTCCGACGATCTCCGACGATCTCCAACCTAAGCTAGCTTAGTGACCCTATAAAATGAGGAAAAGGGAGGGGGTAAGCTATATAGCTTAGTAAGCCCGTATGAAAATAATAAGCAATTTATTAACATGTTTTCACCAATTCTCACAATATGTTCTCAAGGTAATACAATCATAATTGCATATAATTCCACTATTTACTCAAGTTCAAAACAAGTTGTCTATTCGAGTCACAGTCACTAAATTATTTATATCTGGAGCTATGGAACTCCAAATTAAGATTCGCTAATTTTTCCAGAAACTAGACTCGCATATATTATTACCATAAAATTTTCAGAATTTTTGGTTTGGCCAATAAGTATACTTTATTCTTTAAATTCATCCTTGTTTCGCTGTCTGACAGTTTCGACCCCTCTTAACTAAGAATTTAATTATCTCCTCATACGTGATTCGGATGATGTTCCCATTTGTTTCTTTTAAAAATAGACTCATTAAGGATTTTAAGCATATAAATTATAACCCATAATTATTTTTTCCCAAATCAGAACAGGGGATTCCGAAATCATTCTGACTTGTCTCACAAAAATTCAAATATCTCATGATATGAAATTCTTTTGCTTACACCATTTCCTTTATATGAAAATAGACTCAATAAGCTTTAATTTTATATCTTATTCAACCTCTAATCTATTTTCACCATTTTTGGTGATTTTTCAAAGTGACACAACTACTGCTGTCCAAAACTATTTTATTAACTAAATTTCACTCTTTCATGTTTTTTTTGTAGTAACTTTCATTGTAACACTTACTTCATATGAATCTTACCAAAGTTCGATCACATATCGAGCACATTGCTCATAAGTTTACACACACATACTGCAATTATTCATCACATAGTCATATTCAATTAAACCTAGTCATTTCCCGTTGAATACATCAGAATAATAACGGATACCCGGTGGCCTGCACATAGTACCACCATTGTAGTCAAAGCTACCTTCTTCACAAAGTGGCCTCCACATAGTACCACACTTGTGACCAAAGCTATTTTTCTTCATAAAGTGGCCTTCACATAGTACCACACTTGTGACCAAGCTATCTCTTCTCAAAGTGGCCTTCACATGGTACCGCACTGAGTCACTAGTAACATGTCACTTGTATCCTATTCTGTTCCTAATGTTCAACCGAGAAATTTTTTACTTTTCGATACTTGTCAATTTCATTCAATATTCAGCCACATTTTATAAAACATAATAAAATGTGATAACGTAAGTAAAAATGATGCAGTATTTACATACAAACTTACCTCGAAAGTAAAATCGATAAAAAAGAATTATTCGTCAATAACTTATTTTTCCTCAATCTAGATCGAACCTTGTTTTTCTTGATCTAAAATATCACATTTAACTTATTTAATCATTATAATAATCAACTCAGTCCAAAAATCATATTTAGAAAAAATTACATTTTTGCCCTTAAATTTTGTCATATTTACACTTTTTCCTCTAGGCTCATAAAATGATTTTCATTCAATTTATTTAACATACAAGCCTAGTAGAATCATTTTCATAACTATAGCAGCCATAATTTCCACTAAATCACCTTTTTATGACAAATTTTATAACTTTTACAAATTAGTCATTTTAGGCATTTTTACTGAAAACTACTTAGTAAAAGTCATTTAACACACAACAAACTTTCATATTCCATCAAACATCAAAATACACATATGTCACACATGGGTAAATTTTTAAACATGAACCCTACTTCCAATCAAGGGTAGAAATAGATAAATCTTATTATGAGGATTTCAAAAACGTGAAAATCATTAAAAACGGGGCAAGACCGGACTTACTATGGAGCTTGGAAAGTTGAAAAAAACCCTAGCCATGATTTCTCCATGCAAGTTTTGGCCAAGGGGTTGAAGATGGAAAAAAATTGGTTTTTAAATTTACTTTTAATTCATTTTAATAACTAAATGACCAAAATGCCCTTAATGAAAAATTTGGAAACATGCCTAACCATGTCCATTTTTGTCCAAAAAATTAACCAATGGTCTAATTTCCATTTAAGGACCTCCAATTCAAAATTTCATAACAATTGGACACCTCTAACATGTAGAACTCAAGTTTTGTAATTTTTACAATTTAGTCTTTTTGACTAAATTGAGTTCCCGAACGTCAAAATTTTCAAATGAAATTTTCATGAAATCATTTCATGAAATCGTAGACCATAAAAATATAATAAAAATAAATTTTATTATATCGAATTTGTGGTCTCAAAACCATTATTCCGACTAGGCCCAAAATCGAGCTGTTACAATACAACAACCAATTCTCTTTCTCCGAACAGGAAAAATAACATAAAAATTACATTCAAGATAAAATCTAAGTGTTATCATGCAATGTTCTAAAAGTAACTTAAAAATGCAAATATATCTACTTAAGTACATACATTTAATCAAGTTTAGAGGCTATAAATATAACTTTTTTCAAGAGTTATCAGCATTATCCTGGAATTGCCTTGGCATTTATGTTGACAATCCATTCAACCTTTTGCTGTGGTAATATTTCACTTCCTTTATTCTCTTTCTCATTTTCTTCATCTTTTCTGCACTTATTGCATACAACAACCAATTCTCTTTCTCCCAATAGGAAAAATAACATAAAATTACATTCAAGACACAATCTAAGTGTTATTATGCAATGTTCTAAAATTAACCTAAAAATGCAAATATATCTACTTAAGTATGTACATTTAATCAAGTTTAGAGGCTAGAAATATAACTCTTTTCAAGATTTCTCAGCATTATCCTGGAATTGCCATGACATTTATGTTGGCAATCCATCCAACCTTTAGCCATGGCAATATTTCACTTCTTTTATTCTTTTTCTCATTTTCTTTATCTTTTCTGCACCTGCTGCATACAACAACCAGTTCTCTTTCTCCCAACAGGAAAACTAACATAAAATTACATTCAAGACATAATCTAAGTGTTATTATGCAATGTTCTAAAATTAACCTAAAAATGAAAATATATCTATTTAAGTACATACATTTAATCAAGTTTAGAGGCTAGAAATATAACTTTTTTCAAGAGTTATCACACCCCCAAACCTGAATTCTTACTTGTCCTCAAGTAGAATATGTGTAAGTATGCATGAATTTTCTATAACACTATAATTACCTCATATGCTACTAAACTTTCTGAAGTATATTTTATACCTCCATTCTAGCAGTCTTCTTTTATACCTCCATTCTAGCAGTCTTCTATCTCAGAAATAGCATACGAAGTGCAGAAAGTGTTACCTAAAATTAAAATTTACTAAATATTCACATAGTGCTGACTATAGCAAGCATTCTCTAATATACATATTTTATGTTTCTCCTAAAACTCAGTGTCTCTTCTCATAATTATCTTGTCATTGCCTACTTTAATTATATTTTTTTTTCCTAGGGAATTCATTTTGTCACATGATTTCTTTACTTGACAATCTTAATGGAACATACATTAGATTTCCAGATATTACATCATGCTACAATTTGAATGTAATTCACTCATGAAGCTAAGGCTTTTGACTAAAAAGATAGAAGGAGCAAACAACTACCCCCTTAGCTACTCAGTCTACTACTACTACAGTGGAGTGCCTCTAAACTGTTTTCTCTCTTTTTTTCTTTTCTTTTTTTTACTCTTATTTGATCTTTCTTTTTAATCAATAATATAATGGAGCAAACAGAGTGTTAGTGACCTACTCAAAAATCTCAAACACTGGAGTGCTTCATAGTGTCTTTTTAATTTTCTTATTGATTTACCCTCAGCTTTGCAGTGGTATTTCTTATTACACATTGCTAATCTTAGGCTCAAGAATTTCTATATGTATTAAAAGAAACCTACTATAGACTAATTGTAATTATAATTAGGGATCAATTTTAGGGATTTAGGGATCAATTTTCAAACAACTAAGTTAAACATACCTAATCAACTATCACAATTTTCTAAATTTATTAAAGAGTTATTATCCTTATCGAACATCATAGATAACAATATACTTGTCATAGTCTGACAGTTATTTGGCATTTGTATGTCATGGTAAAATAAATGACAAAATGAACAAATATTAAAACCCATTTCTAATGAGACTATATGCACAACACAACATACCCCCAAACCTAAGGGATGCATTGTCCTCAATGCATGAACAATTTAAAATTCCAGAATGCGAAAACAAACATATACATAAATATATATATGTAAAATGCAATGACAACAATTATGAATGCATGAAAAACACATGGCATATAATGAAAAATATGCAAATGAAAATAAAGATGAAAGCTTGGGAAAATTTTAATATTATTTTAATTAGGGAGAGTTGTTTTTCGAGCAACGCACTTGTAATGCTGCTTCCTTTTCATTGGAACCTCTTCTTCATCATTATCATCTAATTTAGTGAGATCATCAATCAGTTGATTAATCTCATGATCTTGCTTCAATATGGGCACAGTTGATTGAGGTGTAGTAGCAGGTTCAGTTAGTGCAGGAATATGGTTCACTTCTTCTTTTTCCTGGTTAGATTCAATGTTCATTTATTTTGTCTTCTCTTCATCATCCTCTGTTGTAGTATTTCATAAGCGATTATTGCATTATCTGTGATCTATCTCCCTGGAACAAAGGCTGCTTGTGCTTTGTCAATGAAAATGTCTAATACTGATTTGAATCCATTAACCATAACTTCATAAATAATTTTATACACCACGTTCCATAAGCTGACTGGTTTGAATTGTGTCATACTATTTAGTTGATTGACTTTTGGAATAAGTACAGTACTTGTACTGTTGATATCATCGAACTCCTTCCTCCTGTTTAATATGTCCAAGCAGAAACTCGCTGTTTCTTCTTCCACAATATGTCAGTACTTTTGGTAAAACAAAGTGGGGTAGCTGTTCACTCCAGAAGCCTTCAAATGTGCTATATTGTTTATTGCTATTATGATTTCTTCAATTCGAAATTCCTTTGTTAACGCCCTGTTCATATTTTTGTTAATACAATTGGTAAACCCTGGTAACATCCTTTCATCATTCCTTGTATTTGATTCCTTAAAATGCTCTTTGAAGTAATTTATTGCGATCTTTAATTTCTCTTCTTTGGTTACAAGCCACTACCTATTTGGTCCTCTTAGCTTTCTTACCCTATTCCTTTATTTCGCTGATTTGCTAAATTATGAAAAAAAATGATGTATTTCTATCTCCAAATTTGATCCAATTCGCTCTTGCTCATTGCTCATTGAATAGTTCTTCTTTATCAGCTTCTAAGTTTAAAGCCAATTTGACTTCTTCCAACTCTGTAAGCATTTCGTCATCTGAATCCATTGAACTCAATTCAACTAATCTTTTAGTCAAAAAGTGGGTTTCTTTTTTTTTTACTAGTCATGAGTCTCCCCATTTTCACATCTAGTGCTTCTCTTAGTATTTGGAGTTTTGTAGACACCTCCTTTGAATTCCCCTCCCAAAGGGATTTTATTTATTGTTCACATTCTTCTTCTAAGATCCAATTTGCATTGAACTGAAAGCTCCGCTCCATGCGAATCCTATTATCTTCAATCACCATATTAACTAATAATGGGCAATGATCGGAAATAGAGTGCGTTAAGTGTTTTAGAGAGTACCCTGGAAAAGATTCCTACCATGCCTGATTTGCCACACCACTATCGAGTCTTTCGCGCACATTATTTTCTAGCAACTTGCCTTTTTCCCAAGTGTACCATTTTTTGAAAAAACCTAGGTCATTAAGAGTACATTCTTCCAATGTCTTACAGAATCGGGCCATGTTTCTATCACTTCTTAACCTACCATCCATCTTCTCAAAAGATAACATGATTTCGTTGAAATCTCTAATGACTATCCATGACAAACCTTGATAATTCCCCAATCTCCTTAAGTGGCTCCAAGCTCCCCTTCTATTCTATTTTTCTAGCACACTGTAAAACCCTATGAGTCTCCATGACAACATTCCCTCTTTCTCTTTAACTATCACGTCGATATGATTGATTGAATAATTTCTCAGTTGCACTTCATGCTCCATTTTCCATCCAACAGATAATTTTCATTTGGTTCATTGCGCACCAACATCTATTTCATTGTGAAACCCACATCTTACACAAACTTTATCCATTCTTTTATCACTTAAATTTGTTTCTATTGGAAACAAAATTTGGGGCTATACATACCTCACCTTGTTCCGGAGGCGATTAATCCTTCGTGGATGCCCTAATCCACGAACATTCCAACTTAAGATTTTTTATTACACTCGATTAACACGCTTACTAGTGGTCGTTGATATATTAATAGATTGAATCATAGCTTCCAAATCCTCCCTTTTATTGTAGTTTTCATGTCTTGTTCGTTGACATTTCTTTCCTTCACAAATATCGATTGTTGTATTCTCCTGCATGGTTTTCCTTTGTTCTATAACCCGGTTTCCTTGAGATGTTACATATTTGTCTAACCTTCATTTTTTCCTTCTATAAATTTTTATGCCAATGAAGTTATTCCTTCCCTGGAACCTGCCTGGCCATTTTTCTCTTAGCCATTTGCTTTTGACAAGTAACTCGTTCCTCGTAGGTGTTTTTAGGGATAGATCCCATCCAAATTTGACCTCTTGAGTATCGATTGTCTTTCTTACTGGGAAAATCCCTTCCTCATGCCCCAATTTTCTATATAGTAAACAAAATAATGAGAGCCTCTCGTATTGAAAGCATGCATATCCTTTCTTTCTTTGTCCCAATGATAGTTTTTTCTTCCTTTTCAGCGCTAATCTTACTTCGAATTTTACGCGAAATCTCATATATCTTCGTTCCCCTTTAGAAATTAATGCAGCATCATACTGTATGAACTGTCCAATGAACTCCCCCAATGTTCTTGCCAATCCCTCTGATATAGCTCCATACGACAAATTATGAATCTGAATCCAAAAATAAGTATGATTCAAAGGGATTTGCTTTGGATTTTCACCTTTAATCAATTGATAGAATATTGTAAACTCAAAATTATATAGGTTTTTTTCTATATGTTTTTACCATCTTTTTACTTAATTATTATGTTTATCTCGAGTAATTATTATTGAAATAAGTGAATTTTACTTAATTAGTAATTTTAGACATGAACTTAGAAAGTATGTGAAATTATGCTTAAGTACATGATTTTCATGCATATTTTGTATTAATTTATCTTAATTTATTAATGTATGTACTTTTCACTATGTAGGAGGTCTATTGGAGACATGATTTAAATAAATAAAAGATGGCCATGCACAAATTATCCATGTGGATGGCAAGACCATGTAATTTTGGGCATGGGGTTGACTACTTGACCCAGTAAAGAAGGTGATAAAAGATGGACATGTCTGCTAAGTTATTAGACTGAAAAAACCATCCAACAAAGAGAATTAAAAGCCCAATTTTGAAACTTGATGTTGGCTGCCAAAAATGTGTTTTGGGATATTTAATTGAAGGTCTCTGCAGTTGGAAGATAATCAGAATTCAGCCCAACAACTTCCCTATTGAAACCGTCCACTCTATAGCTATTTTTAGCTTGAAATTCAAATTCAAATTGAGAAGACTTGGCCATCCCTTTTCCTTGAAGCATGGGTGACCACATGAGAGAGGGAAGGAAGAAAATTTAAACCTATTTTTAGTAAACTCAAACCCTTACTTTACCTATAAATACCTTTCCATTCCTCACTTTTCCATCATCCCTCATTTCTCAACATTCCTCTCCCACTCACTCTGGTTTTCTCTCAATTCTTTTTCCCTTGCATAGCCTCCATCCCCTCTCCCTTCTTTAGGCTCAAAAGCTTTGTCAAAAGCACTCTTTAGCTGGCTATCTTTTAAACCCTTAGCAAAAGAAGTTTCAATCAGAACGGAGGAGCGCTTCAGCTAGAATAGATAGAATAGATCCGAAAGGCTACTGAACTGAGTAAAGTTGAGCACATCAGTCAGAGCAGATTCGAAAGGCTGCTGAACTGAGTCTACTCTTTCTTCATGATTATCTGTTTTGACATGTTTGATTTGAGTTTTATACTTTTTACATCAACTATGAATTTTTAAATCCTATTTGCAGGGATAATTATATTAAGTTAATGAGATTTATTTAATTTATGTTTTCCATTAATATCATGATACATTTAATTCATACGTGATTAGGTGCACTTAGATTAGCTGAGCGATCATACCTAGACGACGGCTAGTAGATGCATAATTGAAAAGTGCAATGCTTAATTTAGGTCATTAAAATAGACTAAGTTAAGGCTCATTATATCTTTAGTTAGCTCTATTATCTTGCATGGTTTTTCATTTTATGTAATTAAATTGTTGTAAACGTAAATGTATCTGTGACCTTGCATAAATGCTAAGAAACCCTTAGCCTAATGTGTTTAATAACATGCATATTTAACTAAGTAAAAGATCTGTGAGGACTTAATTTGGTTTCTAAACCCATAAGGGATCGAGTTGCCATGGAAGTAATTCCAAACATGTTAGCACGATGAATGTAAGTTGATTTGATTAATATAATTATCCTATCCCATTTAATGTTGATTGTTTTTGTTTCTAATTCATGTAGATGACAAGACAATGCAATTTGGGTCATGAGGTTGGTAATTTGACCCAGTAAAAGTGGTGCTAAAAGATGGACATGTCTGCTACATTATTGGACTGAGAAACCATCCAACAAAGGAGAACTAAAGCCTAGTTTCGACACAAGTAGATGGAAGCCCAAAAACAAGCTTTGGGGTATTCAATTGAAGGTCCTTAGAGATGGAAAATAATTAGAAATTAGCCCAACTACTTCACTGTTGAAACCGTCGACCCTATGACTATGAATAGCCTTAGTTTGAATCCAAAATGAGGAGACCAAATCATCCCCTTTTCATTGAAATGTGGTTGGCCATGTGTGATAGAAAAGGAAGGGATTTGAAATCTATTTTTAGCTAACTCTACCCCTTACCTTCACATATAAATACCATGCACCTATCACTTTTCAAAGCATCCCTTATCCCTCAAAACTCATTTCACTTCTCTCATTAGCATTTTCTCTACATTTCATTTCCCTTGTCCTTTCCTTTGCATAGTTGCCCATCTCCTTTCCATCCTTTAGCCACAAAAGCTTTGTTAAAAGTATTCCTTGGCCGACCACCTTAGAAACTCCTTAGCAAAAGAGCACCGAGTAGAACAGAGGAGCACATTAGTCATAATAGATCTGAATGGCTGCTGAACTGAATAGAGTTTACTCTTTCCTCTTGTTATTTATTTTAATCATGTTTGCTTTGAGTTTATTATGTTTGACATCAACAATGATATTTTAAATTTATTTGCTAGGATGATTATGTTAATTCAATAAGATCTATTTTATTCATGTTTAATATGTTTAGGCCTCAGTCTATCATGTTTTCAATTAATATCATGATGCATTTCATTCATACATGATTGGGTGCACTCAGATTAGTTGAGCGATCCTAACTAGATGATGGCTAGTAGATACATAATTGAAAAGTGCAATACTCAATTTAGATCATTAAACCCGACTAAGTTGAGGTTCATAATATCTTTAGTTAGCTCTATTATCTTGCATATTTTTTAGGTTTATGTAATTAAACTGTTTCATCTCCGTGACCTTACATAAATGCTAAGAAACCTTTAGTTAATATGATCAATAAAATTCATATTTAACTAAGTAAAAGACTCTGAAAGGACTTAATTTAGTTTTTAAACTCATGAAAGATCAAGTTTTCGTGGAAGTATTTCTGAACATTGTTAAGCATGATAAAGTAAATTGAATTGATTAATATAATTATCCTAGGCCATTTAATGTTGATTGTTTTCGTCGCTAAAGCCATTCATTCATACATTTAGGTAAATTGCATCTAGATTAAAATTTCACTCTTTACATCTAATTAATTTAATCACCATCCAAAATTATTGAGTTTTTACATCAAATTGTTATTTATAATTTTTCAATTATTTGGTTAAGCTTATATAGTCCATATGGAGATGATAACTCATTTTTACTTATTACTTGAACGACTATGTATACTTGCGCATATTCCTCGTTATAACCCTTTAGAAGGATGCCTTGGAATTTGTGGCTAAGTGTAAGCCTTACCAAAAGTTTTCACCCATACCTCATCAACTAGTCGAGCCATTGTAGTTCATTTTCGATCTATGGTCCTTTGCCACATGGGAAGTGGACATTGTATGTAAGACCCAATTTTCATTAGTGTCTAAAAATTTATTTTCAAAATTGAATTTCATAAAAATGAGTTAGTTGGAAATTATTAGTTAAGATAATTATGTGTTAAATATGACTCCTATTTTTAGTCAAATTTGAGAAATAATCTTTCAGTTAAACTCTGTTTACTTGTTTCAATCAAATACTGATTAGTTTAGATTATTTTATTATTATTTGACCTATGAATTTAGCCTATAAATAGACTCTTTTACAACCTTAGAAAAATACTCCCATTAGAGATTATAACTCAGAACACATTTAGATAATTTTGTGTTTACGTTTTGTGGGTTCTTTGTTTTCGGGTTTTCGGGGTTTAGTTTTTATCTCCATCTTTTGTACTCTTCATTCTTTTGCCATTATAGTAAAATTATCTTTGCTCGTGGTTTTTTATCCTATTTGGAGGGGTTTTTCCACGTTAAATTTGTGTGTTTAATTTCTCAATTTATTCTGCTATTTTACTTGTTCGCTGCTTAATCGGGTCGAAATTCTAACATTATGTGCTCGGTAAGAAATAATAATATTAATATACTAAGTGATTAAATTGATTAAGCTATTAATAATATGACATGGACTAGATTGAAAGTAACTAAAATTAATGAGGTTTAATTGAAGAAAATTTAAAATCCTTAATGTACAATTTTATCTAGGACTATGAAATGATTATACCAATTATAATTTATGGAAATGCTTTTGTATGATTATATCATCATTTTCCACTAATCATTATCAAAATATATTTTAACTAATAGATTAAAGTTAGTTAATGTTAATTAATTGAAGTTTATATATTATGAAAAGTGGTAGAGAGGAGTGGTGGCCTTTCATCTTCATCTTTTCACCACCGAAACCAAAGAAATAAAGAAGAACAAAAGCTTTGCATGCCATTTTCAAGCCATTGTTTTGAGCTCTAACATGGAAAAGTAAGTATTTTTTTTCCTTTAATTTTAAGGTGGACTTTAGCTTATTAAACATCAATTTCCATGGCACATCCATTGGATGTTTGAATTTTTAAGTATATCTTAGATTATCATTGTTGAATTCTTAGAAAAAAATAGAAGCTTAGAGCTCAAGAATTTATGAAGGCTAAATTCAATATTCAATTATAGAAAATACATGCTAATTCAATGTAGAGGAATGTGTAGAATCAAGTTTGACATAAGTTTAAGATATATGTATAGTTATGTGTTATAAGGGACCTAATTGTAAGGGACAATAACTTTGAGGTTTGTTAATGAATAATGATAGATTGAGGTCTTTATACTACATTTATGAAGCTAAATTTAGATTTGATCGGGTAAATTATAAATTATAGAAATTTTAGATATTAGTGAAATAAGGGATCTAATTGAAAAATATGTAAATGAGTCTAATTTGAATTAATATGTATTTTAAGTTCATAATTTAATAATGTTTCTATACTTTGTAAATTGAATGAGGTTGAAAATGATGTCGGAATGTCACGGGGCAATAGGAAGACGAAGACGAGCAACAAGCAACAAATTCAGCGGCTATTATGTTATGGATCAACAAGGAGAGTCAGTAACATCTAGATCTCACATCTCAACTCAACTAGACTTTTGCAATGCTTCATTTTATTTATGAGTTGTAAAGGCATGTACTTAGATAATTAGGGTCCTATAAGGTCTTTTTATTGGTATAGACTGTTGATGTCTCTGTTGGGGCATTTTTTTGTCACTTGGTAATCTTTGACGATGACATTTAAACTAATAAGTATAAGTCATGATGTTGCTATGTAACAAATTATGTATACCTATGGGTGATCACTAGTTGAGATGTTACCAGGTTTTAATTATGTGTGTTTGTGTGCCAAGTTGGTGTTGGTTGATATTATGTTATAATGGTTTTATAGAAGTATGGTTTTGATCTTTAATGTGTGAAGAATAGTGATACATTTGGAAACTTTACCATTTAATCTCGAAAGAATGAAGCTATTGTCTCGAGACATTAAGAATAATTTCACCATTTTAGGCATTTCAAGTTAATGGTCTCAAGTCAGTAATATGCAATGAATTGAAGAGCCAGAATGATTATTTTCCCTTAATATGCAATTACTGGTAGCGATGCTGCGGTAATGTGACGGTTTGTTAACCTAGAATCGACAATTTATAGGCTTCTCTCAGAGTCACTATGTTCAATCCTTTAACTAATTTAACATATGTCTATGCCAATTTAATATAGATAATACAGTTGTAAGCACCATTACTACAAGATTATGCACAGTAATGATATATGTTTATATTATTACATATTTAAAACCAAAGAAATTAAACATGCACCATTCAAGTCTTACGTACATTAATCACAACCTTTTCAAAATTAGCAATTAACACAATTATCCACTAATGTTGATCAAGCAATAGCAAGCATTAACATGAATAACACTTGAATGCATAAACCTCATATTGCAACAAAAATTCTTAACAAAGTACCAATAATCTCATATTAGAATTCCATAATTATTTTAGATAACAAACGTTTAGCCCATAATCATAAAATTTAAAACAAACAAGCAAAACTTAGCCATGGTTCAAAATAGCAAAAAGAATAGAAACAAAAGGCAAAGAGAAAGTGTAACACCCCTAACCCATATCTGTCACCAGAATAGGGTTACAGAGTATTACCATGCATACAAAACATTAATTTATTCATTTCATAAATCAATGAAAACATAATATAACTACATTCAATCACATACACAATGTCCTTTAATCAAGCACTCGTGGCCCTAAAAGTACTTTAGAAGCACTCGTGGCCCTAAAAGTACTTTAGAAACAATCTCAGACTAAAATGGAAACAATCGAAAAGTATAAGACAAAGTTAGAAAAATTGAACTGCAGGGGTCACAAGACTGAGACACACACCCGTGTCTCAAGTTGTGTAATAATCGAAATAGGGACACAATACTGTGTCCCAGCCCGTGTCCTCACCCGTGTAACTCTCTGAGTTAGATCACACGGCCAAGCCATATGCCCATGTTCTAAGCCGTGTAACTCTCGAAATAGCCACACATTTTTGTGTGCCAGGCCATGTGCTAGGCCATGTAACAGCCTAACTTGCATGTATTAAAAGCTATAGGGGACACACGACCATATTTCTTGGCCGTGTGCCATACACGACTGAGTCACATGCTTGTGTCTCAGGCAGTGTGGACATGAAATTACCCAAAATCAAGCCATTTCCATCAGCAAATCAAGCATGTACCTAAAAGAATTTTTACACATAATCAAAGCTTCAAAACCTTACCAAAACATGCATGGAATGACCAATTCAATACACCAAATCCATTCAACCAATATGCCAAACAAGAAACCTCAGATGCATTCGTTCAAATCTTACCTAAACATGTATACATTACCACATTTCAATCATGCACATGAAGTCTAAAACCTTTTCAAAACATACCCTATCTTGACCGTATTGAAACTAATCCATCACAAACCATATTGGTCATTGAAACATGAGTCAAACCATTGATACATTAACATACTAAATAGGCATCAAAAGTATTGAGATGACACAAGCCAACCAACATCACATGGTGCCAAAATAACTTATACATGCCAAAATCATCAACCAACATTCAACTAACATTAAGCACAAGTCCACTTATACATGCCATTATAACCTTGGCCAAAACATTAAAAACTACCGATATAATCGCTAGATAGTGTGATAGACCTCCGACGAACTTCCAATCGATCGTGATTCTGATAATCTGTGAAGTAAAGGAAAATAACTACGTAAACAATGAATGTTTAGTAAGCTCATATAAAATTTAAACATAATCTTCCATTTCAATAATGAACTTTAAAGGATAATTATAAACCTATACCAATGTCATAAGATTTATAAAACTACATAACCATCAACTCAAAAATGAGTAAGTCCATCAGTATCACATATATTTTTCATTCATAACATAATAGGATTTTATAAGACATATTACAAAATCATCAACCTTTTCATAAGATTATGAACCATTCCATTTACTTACTTTCCATTCCATTCCAAATACTTAACATAAGCCTAAACAACATTATTAATTCATGACTTAGTGTATTTATCATGTTATAGGTAAATTCATCCATAGTATAAGTAGATTTCTCTCATATAAGTACATCATTTACTCACCAATCCTTTTATATAATCATGTTACATCCCAATTATGAACTTACCGTTTCATTCCCTTTTCTTAGCGCAATTTCGGTGAAATTGGGATAGTGATTTTAGGACCACAAATCTGAGCCGAAAATAAAATTTTTTATTTTGTTATATGGACCGTATTATGTTAGAAATTTCATGTGAAAATTTTGAAATTAAAATTTTATTGATTATGAGTTTAATTACGAGAAGGACCAAATCGCAAAAAATGCAAAAGTTGGATTCTAGTAGCTAGAAGGATCAAATAGCTTTGGAATTCAAAACTTAAGGTCCTTATATGGTAATTAGACCATTGATAAAAAGTATGTAGATATTTTGGCGACTCATCTATGTAAATTTAGAAAAAGGGCAAGGACTAAATTGGAAAGTAAAAATATTTAATTAATTAAAAGATGATAAAAAGAAATATCATTTTATTTTATCAACTTCTTCCCCAGAAATACATGGAAACCCTAGGAGAGAGAGAAGAAACTTTCATGGCCAAATTGGGTAAGTTTCTTTGGCCCGTTTTTAGTAATTTTGATATTTTTGAAATCGGGATAGCTTAATCTATCTATTTGGGGGATCAATTTGAAAAGTTATCAAATTTTAAAAATTGGGTCATGGATGAATATGCTGAAAATTATAAATTTATGGTAGGAAATGAAAGATTGTTGAGAGATAAACAACTTTTACAAAATAATTTTTGATGAAAACATGACTAGGGAGAAAAATGTAAAGTTGTGAAATTTGATGAAAAATTCTAAATTTTTATGAATACATGTGCTGTAAATTTTGTAATAGGATTTTGGTTAGGCTTGGAATAGGGAGTAAATTGCACAAGTTTCATTTTTCGAGCCTAGGGACGAAATAGGAATTTATGAAAAAGTTAAGGGCAAAATGATAATTTTTCCTAGAGCGTAAATTGAGTCCACCTAAATATAAAATATGATAAATTGATGTTAAATTTGCTGGTATAGATCCGGATAGACGAAATTCGGAGCTATTACGAGGAAAGGAGGAAAATGTCGGATTAGTAGAATTATGTACACGAACATTTATCGAGGTAAGTTCGTGTAACTAAAGTGTATATGTTTTTATGCTTGAATTTAATGTTGTGTTTGTGAATTGTATAAATGCCATAAATAGATGAAATGATCACATGCTCGTTATAGCTCGAAAAATGAAAATGCTCGATCAATAATAATGCCCAATAATTGGTAAATGATAAAAATGTTACTTATATGCTTGAAATAAATATGGAATGTGTCTATTTGAATTATATGCATGGTTTAGATGTATGAAATAATCACATGCTTGTTAATGCTTAAAAAATGTTAAATCCCATTTGAATAAAGGAAGAATCGATGGATAAATATAATTTCCAAAATGAACGAGGTCTTGCATTTGTTGCTAACGGGATTTAGCTCGGACGAGTAATCCTATTGACCTCATTTATGAAAGGATTTAGCCCGAACGAGTAATCCTGATATAAGACCTCTCGAGCATATATTATGGATTGGATTTAGCCTAGACTGGTAATCCTATTGTATATATGTGTGGCTCGAGAGTGTACTCTCTGAAATAGTACCTTATGGATACCATTGGACATGAATTGACAGATCTTGATTCGTACACATTGGGTGTAATACTTGTGTATCCATCGATATTCCTAATAAATCCAACGGGTAAAAACCTTGACATGAAAGGACATGAATAAGAAATGAGTTATTATACATAGCTGCCTAAAATCCAAGAAGATGATGTTACATGACAAGTGGCATATGAAAACATTAGATGATGATATTTGTACATGGAAATTATTTGATGAATATATTCATCCTTAGTTATGGACTTGTACACTTTGAGTGTACTTCTACTCGTGTGATATGATATTGGAGTAAAATGAGTAAACTTCTGATATGAAATAATCTGAACTCGAGATGTGTTATATGAAAATATACTCGAGATATAACAATGTGATTTATATGTGTTGTGGAAAGCATATGTGCATGGAAATTCAATTGTTGTTGAACCCATGCATGTTTTTGATGTTATTATGGAATATATGACTAACAAGGGAAATGAGAATATGTGTAGGGCTTGAGGTAAAATTGATTGAATATGCCTCACATAGTTACCTCAAAACAGAATGAATGGTAAGTTTAGTACCATGTTATACGAACTTACTAAGCATTTTATGCTTGCTTAATTTTATTTCCCTATTTTAGAGTAAATCGGAAGCTTGTTGGATTGGAAGCTTAGCAGAGATCACTCACACTATGCATCGGTCCATGTCGGTACAATATGGTAAAGCAATTATGGTTACGATGGCATGTATAGGTTATATTGGCCATATTGGCATGTAAATGTAAATGATTCTTGTAATCTAGCCATTGAAATGGCTAGTAATGGTTTATTTTAATATACTTGTAATGTCAAACTATGGTAGCTGCATATATGTTAAGTAGTTGATTGATACGTGATATATGCAACAGGTTTAAATATTTATAATTAATATTTCTTGAAACTAACTATTATCATGATGAAAGCAAGTGTACCTATCGAACAGTAGTATAGCTTTAGCAAGACCGGATTGTCGAACCCAAAGGAACCAAGAGTACTACTAATTACCTTCTTTTTATTGTCTAGCCCAAAAATTAAGGGGTTTGGTTATCTAAACTAATTACTAAACTAAGAGTGCACAGAGAGAAGATTGGGAAAAAGCTTTTGGGAAAACTCAATTGATTAAGACAATACCCAAGGAAAAATCCACCTAGACTTCACTTGTTATTTGACTTTTAATCAGACGATTTATTCATTTGACTTGATCCGTAAAAATCCCTAAGTTATATTATTATCTCTCTCGAGACTAATAACGTCTAACCCTAGGTTGATTAATTGAAATTTCTTTCTAATTAACACCTAGTGTTGCATTAACTCGATCTATGGATCCCCTTATTAGGTTTCACCCTAATTCGGCAAAATCTTATCACCCTATCTCTAGGCGTGCAATCAACTCCACTCAGTTATGGCAAATTTACTCTTAGACAGGGTCTATTCCTCCTCTGAATAAGAGCATTAACTTGAATCAATATCCTGGAATATTAAAACAAGAATTAAGAACACATAATTAAGAACAAGTCAAATATTTATCATACAATTCAGATAATAATAACAAGATCCGTCTTAGGTTTCATTACCCTTAGGTATTTAGAGGGTTTAGTTCATAATTATAGAAGAAAACATCTCTGAAGAATAATGAACACAAAACATAAAGAAAACCCAAAAACCCTGAATGGAAATTGAAGGGAGATCTTCAGTCTTGATGATGAATCCGGCTTCTGAGATGGACCAATCAGCTTCCCTTGAGGAATTCCTTGCCTCCTACTCTGCATCTCCCTCCTAAGTGCCTCATCAGGTGTTTAAATAGGCTTTAGAATGCCTAAGAGCCCTCAAAATTGGCCCTTTTCGAATAGGGTTATACTTGGGCTCGGTAGAGACACGCCCGTGTGACATGCCTGTGTGAGGAAGTCCAGGCCGTGTTGATTTCCCATGTGGGTCCATTTTCTCCGTTTTCAGCTCGTTTCTCACTGTTTTTACTCTCCTATGCTCACCTAAGTATAAAACATGAAATTAAAGAATTAGGAGCATCGAATTTGTCAAATCTAAGGAGAAACCATCCATAAATGTGCTAAGTATGGGATAAAAACATGTATAAATTACAGTTTATCAAATACCCTCACACTTAAGCGTTTGCTTGTCCTTAAGCAATATCCTCAACTCACAATCAAAATAAATTCTTCTTAATTTATAATCCCTATCAATAATATCTCAAAATAATCCATAAGTATTCAATAATTGAAAATTAAACTAAAAGTACGTCAAAGTTTCAAACATTCCAAATTGAGTATTTTATCACGAAAACACAAGTGTCTCCCCTTATTAAGTGATTACATTTGATCAAAATATCACAGAATTTTAACATCCTCACTAAAGATTCACTCAAATCACTCTAGGTGTTTAAGGACATCATTTAAAGCACTCATTAGTCAATATGAAAAGTTGTTACCATAGGCTTGCTTGAAAATCAAATCTCCACCACTATATATTGAGCTGATACATCAATCAAAAAGGTCTGTAGAGGGTTATAACATGGCTTTGGTTAGGGGGTGTGGTCACAAGCTAAAGGAAAAGGTTAGAATCGAGATTGGATTGAAAAATTACCTAGCTAGAAAAATAACTAGTCATCAGTTGAATATAAGTGAGCTTCTTCTCAGAATATAGAATTAACACTCAAGCTCAAAAACGACGAATTACTACTAATATCTATTGAAGTAATTTTTTTAAGAACAAGTCAAATACATAGAAGAACAAAGCATAGCTAAGCAATTAGTTCAAATCAAATCTCGACAAAAATAGGGATCAAATTAGGGGATTTCAACAATAATGGATTATGGGTTAATATTGAGGGTAAATCAATTAATGGCTTGTTAGGCTCAAAGGGGTTTACTAAGGGTCAATTATGAAGGTAGGCTTTTGTGGAGTGAGTGGGTTAAACCTAAGTCCCTTTATGATCCTGACATATCAAATCGAATGGTGTGGTCTTGACATGCATAATCAAGCAAGTTCTAGAATAACAAATCAATATTGACACACTCAAAGCAACAACAAAAGTGAGCATGAAAGAAATAATAGATGCTCTAAAGGCTCAAGATCTCACAAAAATTATGGCTTTTTGATGTTTAAACTTGTGAATTTCAGCTCACGATAATACCCAAACTTAGGGAAACAACCTAAAAGTTTATAATTCTTCAAAAATCAACTTATCATGCTTGATTCCCTAATGTCTTAAAGTTTGAACAATCAATGCATAAATGCCTATGTTTTAATTCAAGACATATCAATAAAAATCATAAATTAATTAAAATTCATTCTAATAGTGATATGAGTGATTCATGTGAGAATAAGACAAAATTCAGGGTTTTCTAATGATGATATGAAAGACCCCCTCACACTTAAGATGTACATTGCCCTTAATGTACAAAGATAGATATATTGAAAAATATAGATAAATAATCATAAGATAGGGAGAGAAGTGAAACTTCCTAAATGATGAATGAACTCCTTGAATTGGAGTTATGGAGAATAATCGGCCAAGGCAATGATGAGAGTGAAGGAGGATACTCCGGTGGTGGTAGAGGTTCATTAGTCCATAAGTCCTTTGCCATTGGAGTTTTTAGTTCTTATTTGATGATGAGCTTTGGAGCTCTTTATGACTGTGATAAAATCAGGAACTCTTTAGGAAATATAATGGAGCATTATTACACGTAATGAAATATCCGAAAATAAAAATTGTAAAAACTCAAGATAAAATAGTATTAAAAGGAAATAAAAAGTAATTTCAAAATATAAGCATAAAAGTAAAATAAATAATAGGTGTTTATAGAGAAATTGGGGTACACGGCTGTGGGGCACGCCGTGTGCCTTCATTTCAGCCCGTGCGTTTCGTGGTTTTCAAAATTGGGCGCATTGATGTACACAACCATGTTGCACAGCCGTGTCAATCTTCGTTCGCTTCTCCCACACCCGTGTTATTTTGACAGGCTCGACCACGGTCGGTGGGCACAGTCGTGTCGCTCGCCCGTGTTAATTTGGTAGGATTGCCCATAGCCATGATGCACGGCCGTGGCAGCTTTATCGGATCCTGTGTTGGGGAAATGTTTTTGCTTTGTTTTCACGCGGCTGTATCGCACGACCGTGTTGCATCCCGTGGTATGTGCACGGCAACGACACGCCCGTGTGCCTGGCCGTGTGGTTCTGAAAATCCTGTGTTCAGTGACTCAGTTAGTGAATTAAATGTTAAAGACTAAAAATTAAAGAAGTTAGCACCGTTAGTGCTCGGGGTGCCTCCCGAGAAGTGCTTGTTTATAGTCTAAGCTCGACTCTACCTTGTGGGTATATTTAGGTAACTTCGTGGAGCCGTAGCTCATCTTTACCGTCTTTGAAATTCTCACCGTTATACATTTTGAGACAATGTCCATTTACCTTTAAAATGCCTTGTGATGGATGACTTACCTCAACTGTGCCATATGGAAACACAGTTTGAACTACGAAAGGACCTGACCATCGTGATTTAAGCTTTCCAGGAAACAATTTGAGCCTCGAGTTATATAACAGGACAAGATCTCCAACTTCACATTGCCTTCGTTGCTTCAAATGGGCGTCGTGGCGGCGCTTCATCGCTTCCTTATATAGGCGCGAAGTTTCATATGCATTGGCTCGCCACTCATCTAACTCGTTCAACTGCATCAACCTATTTTCACCTGCAAGTTTGGGGTCAAGGTTTAGAAATTTTATAGCCCAGAATGCCTTGTGTTCCAACTCAAACAGTAGGAGACAACTTTTCCCATAAACAAGTCAGTAAGGTGATGTTCCTATGGGAGTCTTAAAAGCAGTTCTATAAGCCCATAAAGCATCATCTACTTTCATCGCCCAATATTTCCTGTTTAATTTTACTGTCTTTTCTAGGATACGTTTAAGCTCTCGGTTTGCTACTTCGACTTGGCCACTAGTTTGAGGGTGATAAGAGGTAGCTGTTCTGTGATGAACTCCATATTTCTTGAGGGTCTTGTCAAATTGGGCGTTAAAAAAATGAGTACCCCTATCACTGATAATTGCTCTAGGTGTACCAAATTGAGAGAAAAGTTTCTTAAGGAATCGTACTACTACTCTAGCATCATTAGTAGGTAAAGCTTGGGCTTCAACCCATTTGAACATATAATCAACAACTACTAAGATATATTTATTCCCGAATGAACTAGGGAATGGAACCATGAAGTCGATACCCCAAACATCAAATATTTCAGATGATAGCATATATGTGTGAGGCATTTCATCACGTTTGGATATATTACCTATCCTTTGACATTTGTCACAAGAAGTAACATACCTATTGGCGTCTTTTAATAGAGTGGGCCAATAAAAACCTGAGTCGAGGACTTTGTGTGCAGTCTTATTTCCACCGTAATATCCTCCAGTCGATCCTGAGTGGCAATGTTCCAAGGTTTTCAATGCTTCTGTCCTTGTAATGCATCTCCTAATGATTTGATCTGCACATTTATGGAAAAGAAAATGGTCTTCCCAGAAGTAGTTTTTCACATCAGTGAAGAATCGCTTCTTTTGCTGATGTGTCAACCCTTTTGGGATAATGTTGGAGGCTAAAAATTTTTCAATATCTGCAAACCAAGGTACCTTAGAATCAGATATAGCAAAAAATTGTTCTTCAGGGAATGAATCATTTATTTCAATGTCATCTGGTTCTTTGGTACTTGAGTTTTCAAGCTTGGAGAGATGGTCAACCGCAAGATTTTCAGCTCCTTTCTTATCCTTAATCTCCAAGTCAAATTTCTGCAATAATAAGATCCATCGGATGAGTCGAGATTTTGCATTAGTTTTAGTCAAAAGGTGGCGAAGAACGGATTGGTCAGTATAAACGACAACTTTAGAAAATATTAAATATGGCCTAAATTTATCGAATGCAAAAACCATAGCTAGCAGCTCTTTTTTCGTGGTGGTGTAGTTTTCTTGTACGACTGTCAAAGTCCTGCTAGCATAATAGATAGGTTGAAAATGTTTATCTTTTCGCTGTCCCAAAACTGCACCTACTGCAAAATCACTCGCATCGCACATTAGTTCAAAAGGTGAATTCCAATCGGGTGAAATTATAATTGGAGCTTTAGTTAGTTTATCCTTTAAAGTATTAAATGCTTCTAAACACTCTTGATCGAAATTAAAAGGCACATCTTTTTCTAGTAATTTAGTCAAAGGCTTAGCTATTTTAGAAAATTCTTTAATAAATCTTCTATAAAACCTAGCATGTCCTAAGAAGCTTCTAATAACCTTAGCCGAATTAGGGGGAGGTAGTTTTCCAATGGTTTCAATTTTAGATTTATCAACCTCAATCCCTCTACTAGAAATTTTATGTCCTAACACAATACCTTCTTGAACCATAAAGTGATATTTTTCCCAGTTAAGCACAAGGTTTGTTTCCTCACATCTTATTAAAACCTGTTTTAAATTTTTTAGGCAAAGATGGAAAGAGTTACCAAAAACTAAAAAATCATCCATAAATACCTCCATGACGTCTTCTACGAGTTCGTCAAAAATGGCCATCATGCAGCGTTGAAAAGTAGCAGGAGCATTACATAATCCAAAAGGCATTCTACGATAAGCAAACGTACTGTATGGACATGTAAATGTCATCTTTTCTTGATCTTCAGGAGCTATTGAGATTTGAAAATAGCCAGAGAGTCCATCTAAGAAGCAGTAGTACATGTGTCTTGACAATCTTTCCAAAATTTGGTCAATGAATGGAATGGGAAAGTGGTCTTTTCTCATGGCATCATTTAGCTTCCTATAATCAATGCACACTTTCCAACCTGTGACTCTCCTTGTTGGGATTAATTTATTCTTCTCATTGGCTACAACAGTCATTCCTCCTTTCTTAGGAACAACCTGCACTGGACTCACCCAAGAACTGTCAGAAATAGGATAAATAATTACAGCATCTAGGAGTTTAATTACCTCAGCTTTAACAACTTCCTTCATGTTGGGGTTTAGTCATCTTTGGGCTTGCACGGATGGTTTATATTCATCTTCCATTAAAATTTTGTAGGTGCAAAAAAAGGGCTGATCCCTTTAATGTCAAAAATTTTCCAAGCTATGGCCCTTTTATGCTCTCTTAATACTTGGAGTAATTCCTATTTCTCTTGGGTTGCAAGTTGGGTGCAATAATTACCGGTAATGTGGAATTATTTCCAAGGAATGCATATTCCAAGTGATTCGACAATTGTTTAAGTTCTAGTTTGGGAGGTTCGCCAATAGAGGGTTTTTGCTTAAGTTTATCTTTTACCTTAATCCCATATTCTGCTAGTTTTGTGGAGGTTTTATTAGAGTTTAGTTTGGTTCCTATTTCAGAATCATCATCCATCCCCTCTCATTGGGCGAGACACAGTGCCATCGTGTCCTTGTGTACAATTTCCTGAAAAGAATCTTGAGTAGCATGATTAATAGAGTCGATAAAATAACATGAGTCATCCTGTTCTCTAAAAAATCTCATGGCATCATAAATTTTAAAAATAATCTCTTTCTCGCCTACTCTAAGTACCAATTTACCATCACCCACATCAATTACAGCTCTAGAGTGGCTAAAAATGGCCGGCCTAAGATTAAAGGCACCTCAACATCTTTATCCATGTCAAGCACAATGAAATCAACAGGGAATATAAATTTATCTACTTTTACAAGTACGTCCTCTATAATTCCCCTAGGATATTTAAAGATCTATCAGCTAATTGAATACTCATCCTAGTGGGTTTAGGTTCCCCTAGACCAAGTTGTTTAAACATTTTATATGGCATCAAATTAATACTGGCGCCTAAATCAGCCAGCGCTTTATCAACATTCAAACTACCAATTAAGCAGGGAATAGTAAAACTTCCTGGATCTTTTAGTTTGGTTGGTAGTTTATTTTGGAGTATGGCTAAACATTCCTCATTAAGTTCCACTGTAGATAAGTCTTCAAACTTTCTTTTGTTTGTTAGAATCTCCTTTAAAAATTTTGCATATGTAGGCATCTGCAATATAGCTTCAACAAAAGGAAAGTTAATATGTAGTTGTTTAAAAAGTTCAAGAAATTTACTGAATTGTGCATCCATGCGGTCTTTCTTTAACTTTGCTGGGTATGGGATTGGTGGTTTATATTCTTTTGGCATTATATTGTCATTATTTTCGGGTTCGACCTCGTTTCTGTCAACTTCTTGTGGTGGCTTCTTTTTAGATTCAGCTAACACTTTCCCACTTCTTAGTGTAACTGCTTTCATGTGATCTTTTGGATTGGGTTCAGTGTTACTCGGCAGGCTACCTTGTGATCGTTCAGATATCAATTTAGTGAGTTGACCTATCTGAGTTTCGAGCCCTTGGATCGATGCTTGTTGATTTTTAAGTGCTATATCGGTATTCTGAAAATGAGTTTCTGACACTGAGATGAATTTTGTTAGCATCTCCTCAAGGTTCAGCTTTTTCTCTTGTTGGTAGGGTGGTTGCTGGAAGCTTGGAGGTGGTGGTGGTCGCTGGTTCCCTTGGCCTCCTCATGAGAAATTTGGGTGGTTCCTCCAACCTGCATTGTAAGTATTACTATAAGGATTATTTTGAGATCGAGGATTATTACCCATGTAATTTAACTGCTAGTTCTCCATGTTGTGGCCATAGGGTGGGTAATCTAGATTGCTCGATCCACCTCCACTTGTTTCGCATTGCATTACTGGGTGAACCTGTGAAGAACTAAGAAAACCGTCAATTTTTGTTATTCAAGAGTTCTACCTGATTAGAGAGCATGGTGACCGAATCAACATTATAAATGCGATTGCTTTTTTTGGCTTTGTCCTCATGACTTGCCATTGATAATTATTCAGTGACATCTCTTCTATAAATTCATTAGCATCTTCAGGTGTCTTATTATTGATAGTTCCGCCAGCGGCTGTGTCGATCATCTGTCGAGTTGAAGGATTCAGGCCATTATGAAATGTTTGAACCTGTAGCCAGAGTGGTAACCCATGGTGAGGGCATCTTCTCAAGAGGTCCTTGTATCTCTCCCATGCATCGTAGAGTGTTTCTAAATCCATCTACACAAAAGAAGAGATATCATTACGTAATTTAGCCATTTTAGCTGGTGAAAAATATTTTAATAAAAACTTTTCGGTCATTTGTTCCCAAGTAGTGATTGACCCTCGTGGTAACGAATTCAACCACTCTTTAGCTTTGTTTCTCAATGAAAAAGGGAATAATTGAAGGTGAATGGCATCATTAGAAACGCCATTAATTTTAAATGTATCACATAGTTCCAAAAAGTGTTCCAAGTGAGCGTTGGGATCTTCGTCCTGCAAACCATCAAATTGAACAAATTGTTGTATCATTTGAATTGTGTTAGGTTTCAGTTCAAAAATATTTGCAGCTAAAGCAGGTCTAACTATGCTCGATTTAGTTCCTATTAAAAAAGGTTTAGCATAATCATACATAGTGCGTGGAGCAGGATTCTGATTAGCAGCAATAGTAGGAGGTAGCGGATTTTCTTGGTTTTCAGCCATCTCTTCGGTTGTGGTTGAAGTATCATCCTCTTGCTCTTCCTCTGTGTATCGTAAGCTTCGCCTTATTTCTCTTCGAGTTCTGCGAACTGTGCGATCGATCTCACTATCAAACAGTAATGGTCCCGACGAGTTTCTTCTAGTCATACACTATAAAAACCTGCCAGGAATGAATAAAAGAAAAATTAGAAAAGAAAATAAAAATTTAAATTGCAAATAAAGTAGAATGGCTAAAGTAATAAAAATTGAGTGTTCCTAATATCCTAGTTCCTCGGCAACGGCACCAAAAACTTGATACGTGATATTCGCGATAGATTTTAAATATTTATAATTAATCGTTCTTGAAACTAACTATTATCCTGATGAAGGAAAGTGCACCTATTGAATAGTAGTATAGCTTTAGCAAGATCGGATTGTTGAACCCAAAGGAACCAAGAGTACTAGTAATTACCTTCTTTTTATTGTCTAGCCTAAAAATTAAGGGATTTGGTTATCTAAACTAATTACTAAACTAAGAGTGCGTTCTTGAAACTAACTATTATCATGATGAAGGCAAGTGTACCTATCAAATAGTAGTATAGCTTTAGCATGACCGAATTGTTGAACCCAAAGGAACCAAGAGTACTAGTAATTACCTTCTTTTTATTGTCTAGCCTAAAAATTAAGGGATTTGGTTATCTAAACTAATTACTAAACTAAGAGTGCACAGAGAGAAGATTGAGAAAAAGCTTTTGGGAAAACTCGACTGATTAAGACAATACCCAAGGAAAAATCCACCTAGACTTCACTTGTTATTTAACTCTTAATCAAACGATTTATTCATTGGAATTGATCCGTAGAAATCCCTAAGTTATATTATTATCTCTCTCGAGACTAATAACATCTAACCCTAGGTTGATTAATTGAAATCTCTTTCTAATTAACACCTAGTGTTGCATTAACTCGATCTATGGATCCCCTTATTAGGTTTCACCCTAATCTGGCAAAATATTATCACCCTATCTCTAGGCGTGCAATCAACTCTGCTTAATTATGACACATTTACTCTTAGACAGGGTCTATTCCTCCTCTGAATAAGAGCATTAACTCGAATCAATATCCTGGAATATTAAAACAAGAATTAAGAACACATAATTAAGAACAAGTCAAATATTTATCATACAATTCAGATAATAATAATAAGATCCGTCTTAGGTTTCATTCCCCTTAGGTATTTAGGGGTTTAGTTCATAATTATAGAAGAAAACATCTCAGAAGAATAATGAACACAAAACATAAAGAAAACCCAAAACCCTTGAATGGAAATTGAAGGGAGATCTTTAGTCTTGATGATGAATCCGGCTTCTGAGATGGACCAATCAGCTTCCCTTGAGTAATTCCTTACCTCCTACTCTGCGTCTCCCTCCTAAGTGCCTCCTCAGGTGTTTAAATAGGCTTTAGAATGCCTAAGAGCCCTCAAAATTGGCCTTTTCTGAATAGGGTTATACTTGGGCTCGGCAGGGACACGCTCGTGTGACATGCCCGTGTGAGGAAGTCCAGGCCGTGTTGATTTCCCATGTGGGTCCATTTCCTCCATTTTCGGCCTGTTTCTCGCTCTTTTTACTCTCCTATGCTCACCTAAGTATAAAACATGAAATTAAAGAGTTAGGAGCATCGGATTCACCAAATCTAAGGAGAAACCATCCATAAATGTGCTAAGCATGGGATAAAAACATGTATAAATTACAGTTTATCATTGATCAAATCATGTTTAATACATGGATTGAACTAGATTAAGTTTATATCTATGAATACATGAAATAATTCAACGTGGTCAATGGCTTATTATATGTGATTATAATGTTGGATTGGTGGATATATGTTAGTGAGTTTTGGTACAGGAAAATGGTAAGTTTTGGGCGATAAGTGAGGCTAGGAAATAACTTTATTTTGTCCACACGGGTAGACACACGGGGATGTGTCTTGGCCGTGTGTAACGCACGGCTTGTCCCATGGGCATGTGGTCCGGCCGTGTGTCCCCTGCATCTTAAAAATGAGAAATAGAATGCTCAGAATTGGGCACACGGGTAGAGACACGGGCGTGTGTCTCAGCCGTGTGGTTGACATGGCCGTGTGAAGATTGCCCTTAAATTTCGAAAATAAAATTCGCCACATGGCCTAGCACACGGGCGTGTGACTTGGCTGTGTGACTTCAATTTCTTAATACTTGTAAGTCAGAGAGTTACATGGGTTAGGGAAACGGGCATGTGTAGTACACGGCCCAACCACACAGGCATGTGAGCCTCGCACCTTGGAAAATTTTTTTAATTTCGTGAAAAATTCTTAGAGATCCCGATTAAGTCCCGACTCGATTCTAATGCTCGTATTGGACCTCAAGGGTCCATTTAAGGGACATTACAAATGATTTCAGAATTTGAATAGTAACTTGTACGATTTATCTATAAAGGTTTCTAAAAGTTTCGGTAATACTCTGAAACCTTGTTCCTACGAAAGATACGGGTTAGGGGTGTTACATTACCTATTTCATTTGCATAGTATAAAGCATAAGCATAAACATCAACCATAACCACAAGCTTGGCACAAACCTAAACATCATCATCATTACACGAGTTAGTGCATTTATACATAACTCGTTTGGGATCAACCATATGATAAGCCATTTCATGAGAAAATGCATAATTTGATTCATACAACCTTTTCATGAACATAAGCATATTTCCATTGAAGTTTACCATTTCAATCCTTTTCATTAATACATGATATAGTTCATTTGAACACTTACCATTCCTTTTCTTTTCATGCCTGTTGAACCACTTAAAATATGATTGGATACTCGGGAAAGCTCACACAAAGTGTACTTAAACATATAACCGTAACCTTTCCTTTACATCGTTGCTTACACGAGCTGTGAAATGGGCCTGCTCACACGAGCTATGGGTCGGAATGTAAGCTACATGATGCTGCTCACAAGAGCTGTGGAGTATCCACGAAAAATGCAGGACTTCAGTCATCTGCAAGACATTTAAGACCAGCATTTGAAACATGAAAACCTTAATGACATGTCATTTGATTCCAACGAATTCCTGAGGTGCAACCGGGACTCGATAATTGTCAATTCATCATAAAATTGGTACATTAATAAAATAATTGAATTTCATTAAAATGGCATAACAAACATTCAATTTATATAACATTTAAATTGATTACAGTTTATATGAACTTATCTAGTTAATTTGCAGTAATGACTAAGTATAGGAGCTATTTGGAAATTTTCTTTTCTCCTCGATTTTCAACTCATTCTCGATCTAAATTAATAATTTCATTCAATTCATTAATTCAGGCAGTAAAACCAATTCATTTTATGCAATTTAGTCATTTTTGACATTTTTACAAAATTACCCTCAACTTTCTATTTTTATTCAATTTAGTCTCCGTGTCCTAATCATGCAAATTAACCAATTTTTATTGAAAACCGATACCATTCTAATATCAATAGCTTCCATTACAGCCCACATTTGTAACAATTTCACATCAAGTCCTTGAATTATTATTACTTTCGCAATTTAATCCCTAACATTTAAATCATTAAAAATTTCTTAACAAAATTCTTATAAATAATAGCTAATACTTCAAATTCATCATTTAACATCTAAAATCATAAAGATTTATCGATGAGAACATTCAAAATCTTTAACAGCTTCAAAAACAAAGGTATGAGCTAGTTGGACCTAGTCGAACGATCTCAAAAACATAAAAATTATTAGAAATAGGTGAAAAATAACTTTCCATGCAAGAAAATAACCATGGCCGAACCTTGAAAGCCTTTAAAATGATTTCTCATGCTATGTTTTCTCTTTTCGTGGAAGATGATGAATTAAAAAAAAACAACATTTGGTTTTTATTTTAATTAATTTAACTTATTAAATTAATTAAAAATATTTTAACATAAAAAATTCATTTAACACAAGTATTACCGTCCACTACCTTACACTGGGGTCTAATTTGCATTTAGATCCTTAAACCATTAATTATGCAATTTAGTTAGTAAACATTAATAGCTATTAACTTTTACAATTTAGTCCATTCTAATTAATTAATTATTTAAACATCAAAATTTCTTAACGAAATTTTAATACAACCTTAACAACACTCTGTAAATATTTTATTAAATATTTATGGCTTAGTTTATAGAAACAATGTGACAGCCCTAAAGTGACCCTAGTCGGAAAGCGGTCTCGGGACCGCTAGACCGAGTCACCAAATTATTTGAATGTGATAATTATTGCCTAAAATATGTGAATATAAATGTGTGAAAGTTTTAAGCTTCGATTTAGTTAATTGCATGTGAATTTAGTTGATAGGACTTATGTGAGAAAATTTAGAAATGTGCTAGGCAAATGCAAGTGGCCTAATAGTGCATGTAATGTAACACCCCGAACCCGAGACCGACACCGGAGTCGGACACGAGATGTTAACAAACTTTGAAAAATTTCCTTCCAGACACTGCCCAGTCTGAGTACTAGTCGCTTCAAAAATCATATCTTGAGTTTCACAACTCGAAAATCAGTTTGGTGATTTTTCCCTGAAACTAGACTCATGTCCCCACCTATGTATTTTTTTCTAGAATTTTTGGTCGGGCCAATTAGTACAGTTTATTAGTCAAAGTCTCCCATGTTACAGGGGTCGACTACACTGACCTTTTCCCATTACGACTTGGATATCTCTCTGCAAAGAGCTTCAATACTGATGCCGTTTGTTTCTATGGGAACTAGACTCAGAGAGGAATCCATACATATATGGTATGACCCCTAATTATCTCTGGTCAATTTATAGTGAATTTCCAAAGGCGGAACAGGGAATCCAGAAACTGTTCTGGCCCTGTTCCACAAGAACCCGAATATCTCTTACTGTACTGTCCATATGATTGTTTCGTTACTTTCCTATGAAAGTAGATTCTTCAAGGTTTGTTTAAATAATTTATTCACTATTTAATTCCATTCCTACTATTTTAGTGATTTTCCAAATCTACGTCACTGCTGCTGTCAGCATCTACCTTTAAGGTAGGCTTTACCTATTTCATGGTTCAACTAGCCCTTTTTGCATACATAGCACAATTTATGAAAGTGATTAACCATCCCCGTGGCCAATCCTTGTCAAGCATATCCACACTAAATGATTATAACATTATACTTAAACACATATAAGCCATTTTCACATGGCTATCCAAAACTTATACATCACATAAAGTACTCGAAAAACAACAATGGGTCGTCCTATACATGCCATATCAAAATTCAACCAAAGAGTACCCATAAGAGCCTTTGATAGTGTGGCGACTTCGACGTCAAGATCCGAGTCCGATAGCTGGAGAACTAAAAAATCTATAAAACAGAGGAGCAATGGAACGAAGTAAGCAATTTATGCTTAGTAAGTTTGAGCAAGAAATTCCAGCATAAACAAAGAATAACACACATTTAGCTAAATGGAATATTTCATAATACGCAATTTACCGATATCAAACTTGCTTCAAAACATTCACAACCCTTATGTACATACACAATAGACTAACTTAGCCGAAGGCCGGTAGCTCATTTATCAACTGAGCGAACATTTATTTGTAAGGGCTCGATTAAATTCAACACATACGTAACATATCCCCATATTGGGATGTTTTCGAGTATTCGCTGGAATTTTACAGCAAGCTCATTCATTACAATCACGTACCTTCGGGATTTAACTGGATATAGCTCCTCGTTCAAATGCTTCGGGACATAGCCCGGTTTTAGTAACTCACACAATGCCTTCGGGACATAACCCGGATTTAACACTCGCACGAATGCCTTCAGACTAACCCGGATTTAATAACTCGTACGAATGCCTTCGGACTTAACCGGATTTAGTATCTCGCACAAAGGCCTTCGGATCTTAGTCCGGATATATTCACTTAGCACAAAGCCTTCGGGACTTAGCCCGGACAGCATTCAATTAATCATGCACATTCATATTTCATTTTCATTTGCGAAACTCAAACATAAGGCACATATCGTCCTTGCACATTCGGCTCAATAGCCACACATAGAGCATGATTTAATCACATTGTAATTTAAGCTCTCTTACTCAAGAACTTACCTCGGGTGTTGTCGAACGATTCCGCTAGCTATTCAACCACTTTTTCCTTCCCTTTATCGGATTTATTTCCCCTTTGCTCTTGAGCTTAATCAAACAAATAAATTGATTTCATCATTTAGGCATCAAAAAGATGAACACAAGGCACTTAGCCCATATTTATACATTAGACATTAAAGTCTCATACATGCAAAAATCATGCATCAACACAACATATTAGCTAATTTCTTTCCCCTTGGCCGAATATGCATGTCTATTTTTGGGGTCGATCTCAACACTTAATACACACATATACACACACTAGTAAAGCATCCTCCCCCTTTTCATCGATTTAACACATGCATTGCTCATCAACATGCAAAGTTACATTCGGCCTTAGCACACATCTTGCTAGCCGATTCTTCTCCATTTAGCAACCAATGCACATATGTGCTCACACAAAAATGCTAAAAAGGAGGTTCAAGAATCATCAAGCCATCATCACATGCATCATTAACAAGCCTCATATTTTGCATGCAATGGCATTAACACAACCTCCACCTAGGCCGAATCTTAACTCATCCTCATGCCTCATCACCACAACATCAAACACCAACCAAGAATGATGCATCCATGGTCAAGTGCCAATTCCATCACATAGCAAGATTTAGACCATGGGCCAAGTAGAACTCAAGCTAACAACTAAAACATGCATGCATCTCATGGAACATCATCAAACATACCTTAGCCTAGCTACATGCATGGCCGAATCTCTTCACCTTTCTTCTTCTTTCCTCCTTAAAATTTTTGGCCAAGGATGAACCAAAGGATGAGAAAATTTTTCTTTGTTTTTTTCTTTCTAGTTTCGGCAAGCATGAAGATGAGAAAAGGATGAACAAAATTCTCTCCTTTCTCTTCTTTAGCTCACGGCAATGGGGGGGACAAACAACTACACACACATTTTTTTTTGTATTCTCCATACTCCTTTTATTATTTTATTTGTTTTATCCCAACATTTTATGACACAAATTAACATATCTTATTTGTGCCATACTCATGCCATATTTCCATAAATAAATTGCACACTTGTGATCATGCCTCATGGCCGGCCCTACTAGTAGGGGGAAATTTGACATGCAGTCCCCCCTTGTCCACATCACTAATAGGTCCTCACACATTGACCTATCACATTTTAGAATTTTCTCACATAAGTCCTATAACTAAATCACATGAATCAACAAATTGAAGCTTGAATTTTCACACATTCATATTAATATTTAGACAATAAGTATCACATCACATTTTGGTGACTCGGTTTAGCGGTCCCGAACCACTTCCCGACTAGGGTCAACTTTGGGCTGTCACAACTCTCCCCACTTAAGAAATTTTCGTCCCCGAAAATCTTACCGGTAAATAGGTTTGGGTATCGTTCTTTCATCGAGCTCTCGGTCTCCAAGTAGCTTCCTCGATCCCGTGTTTGAGCCATAAACCTTTACTAGCGGAACTCTTTTGTTTCACAACTCCTTCACTTCACGAGCTAGGATACGCATCGGTTCTTCTTCATAGCTCATGTCGACTTGAATTTCAACCTCTGATGGGCTAATTATGTGCGATGGATCAGATCGATAGTGTCGAAGCATCGAAACATGAAAGACGTCATGAATCTTTTCAAGCTCCGGGGGCAAAATCAATATATACGCAACCGGACCAACTCGTTCGGAGATTTCGTACGGCCCAATGAATCTTGGGCTCAACTTGCCCTTACGGCCGAATCTGAGTATCTTTTTCCAAGGTGAAACCTTAAGGAACACTTTGTCTCCCACCTGATACTCGATGTCTTTTCGTTTCAAATCTGCGTACGACTTCTGACGATCCGTGGCTACCTTTAGACTTTCACGGATTACCTTTACTTTCTGTTCAGCATCTTTAATCAAATCAACTCCGAAAATTTTACTTTCACCAAGCTCGGTCCAAAACAATGGTGTACGGCATTTACGACCGTACAAAGCCTCGTAAGGTGCCATCTTAATACTTGATTGAAAACTATTGTTGTAAGCGAATCAATCAAAGGTAAATACCGTTCCCATGAACTACTGAACTCGAGGATGCAACATCTCAACATATCCTCAAGTATCTGAATTATCCGCTCGGATTGACCATCGGTTTGGGGGTGAAAAGCAGTGCTAAAATGCAGCTTGGTACCCAGAGCTTCTTGCAATTTCTTCCAAATCGTGAGGTGAATCTCGGATCTCTATCCGACACGATAGAAAATACCCCGTGTAATCTCACAATTGATAAACGTACAATTCAGCTAGTTTCTCCAATGAAAAATCCGTACGTACGGGGATGAAATGAGCCGACTTAGTCAGTCTATCAACAACAACCCATATCGCATCCTTCTTACTTGCTGACAAGGGCAGTCCGGACACAAAGTCCATTGTGACTCGATCCCATTTCCACTCGGGTATCATGATCGGCTGGAGTAATCCTGAAGGCACTTGATGTTCCGCTTTCACTTGTTGACATATCAAACATCTCGAAACAAAGTCGGAGATGTCCCGTTTCATACCATGCCACCAAAAAGCTCCGAACTTCAGTAACATTTCTCGGAGGTTTCCAGTCAAGTATGGCTGAAATTTTGTTCGGGTCAACTCGAATACCCGACGCGGATACCACATGACCCAAGAAGCTAACCTCTCTTAACCAGAATCACACTTACTGAACTTAGCATATAACTGCTATCTGCAAAATTTGCAGCACTAGCCTCAGATGCTCAGCATGTTCGGTCTCGTCTCTTGAATAGACCAAAATGTCATCAATGAACACCACTACGAACCGATCCAAATACGGTCTGAAGATCCGATTCCTCAAATCCATAAATATGAGGGCATTAGTAGAAACGGATCACTAAGAATCTAGTGACATATCCGTTTGAAGCAGTTTGGGAATATTAATCTCGGATTCGCATGATAAAGCCCGATCTCAAATTTTTTTGAAATGGCTCCTTCATTGTCGAAAATCATCGATGCGCGGCAACGGATATTTGTTCTTTATGTACTTTATTCAGCTGACGATAGTCAATGCACACTCATGGTTCCGTCCTTCTTTTCCGAACATACTGGTGCACCCCAAGTGAAAACTTGGTCGACGAACCTCTATCGTCAGTTCTTGCAACTGAGCTTTCACTCCTTTAACTCGGTTGGTGCCATACGATACGGAGCTATCGAAATCGGTAGTCCAGGTACAAGCTCAATACCAAACTCTACCTCCCGAACAGGTGGTAAACCCGGTAATTCTTCCGGAAAAAACATCCGGGTATTCACCAAACCACCGGGCACAGATTCGGGTTTCTTTTCTAATTTCTTTGTCACCAAGTACATACGCAAGGTATGCTTCGCACCCTTTTCTTACATATTTCTGTGCCAACATTGCTGATATTACAGTTGGCATCCCCTCCAAGTCCGAGACTCAATTCGGACTACTTCGTTATTTGCGCACCTCAAATCAATAGTCTTGCTCTTGCAATTCACAATCGCATCATGCGCGGTCAACCAATCCAAACCAAGGATAACATCAAATTCATCAAACGGCAAAAGCATCAAGTCTCGAAAAAGAATCGAATTTCAGGGACATTCTTACACACTTTGTCGACAAGCACGTAACGACCCAAGGATTTGACACCGAATCGAACTCAGTAGATCAATAATAAAGTCTTACTGGATGCTAAGGTTTATATTCGAATGAGTAGAACGGGGCAATCAAAGCAATACATTAGTATCAAGAGAGTAATACGGTAATAAAAAGCGAAAAGCATCCTCGCGGGCAGTATGCAAAGCTCAGACGCACGGCTTCGGATCTGGTTATATCATCTCTAGATCCTCTCTGACCACCACTACATTGCCCATTTCCAGATGGTCTACCTCGAGCAGTGGTAGCACCCCGGTCTCCCACTCTGATTTGCATTCTGTCCCGACAACTCGGGCAATCTTTAATGAAGTGGTCAACTGATCCGCATTTGTAACAGGAGCGGTCAGGAAATTCTACAACTCCCCGAATGCCATTTACCGCAATATCGGCATTCGTCCTGTCTCGACGTTCATTCCAACACTGGCGACGAATGCCTCGTGTACCCACAGGGGTCGATCACGATTCGTCCAAAAAGGCCCGAAGTGCCTCTAAACTGGCCCGATCATCTCGAAAATCTCTTCCGATGTCTGTTGAAGAGACCTTCCGAGGATCTTTACGAAACTCTCCAGTTCCCATCAACTCTTGCTTTTCTTTCTAAGCTCTCGGCTTTACAAGCTCGTCAACAAGTACACGAACTCCGTATTTCAAGAACGCCAACGAACATTTTATATCTCATTCAGCCCATCCTCGAAGCGTTACACATAATAGCTTCGACGAAACACATTCCGAGCGTATTTGCTAAGTCTAACAAATTTTCGCTCGTAACAGTAACCGACATGGAGCCTTGCTTAAGCTCAAGAAATTCCTCCGTTTTTGAACAAATCTCTGCGATATATTTTTCGAAACTCATGGAAAACTCCCAAGTTACTGCTCTCGGGCACAATAGAAGTAGAGTATCCACAATAGTAGCAGATCACGTGCAAGGAGATAGCACACTTTAGCATTCATCGGTGTACAAGATGCTCCGAGTACACGGATGTGTTTCACCAATTCAGCTTGCTCGCATCATCGCTATCCATAGCCTTAAATTCATAGCCCATGTTTCGGATTCTGTCAACTGGGCTTATTTACCTATTTGGTCCTTACCGGTGTATGAGTGGGGTAGTATTGTCGGAATGGAGTGTGAACAGCCATATAGTTGAATGTATGGTACCAATCATCATCACTATAGAATGCTTGTCTAGCTTCACATCGATTACTACATGGTTGAGAGTCGCCGCACTGTCCCTTGCGGGACAGCGCTACACCTCAAGATCATCAGCTACCCCGTCACGATCGGGATCCATTACTATAAATAAACACATTACATTGTCAGAATCACCCACTATCAAGTAATCACATAAAATGGCATGTATGCTGACCCAAAACATTACGTGAGTCCGTAGGAATCGA